>NC_044199.1:18996321-19156072 GCF_900880675.1 Sparus aurata
CAAAAACTGTACAGTGATAGGGTGGTGGAGGGGCATGCAAAACAGCAGCAGGAACTTACTAAAGGCAGAGAGAGATTCATAGAAAGACACAGCAAGACTAATAATGTTGGTGGGTTGCTGTGCTGTTGGATGGGTGCAACCAGCTGAAGAGAACAGCTGAAATCTCAAATGACAGCCCAAGATAATGACAGTAAATTATGAGTGTTGTGTTGTGAAAAAATAAACTACAGTCCTAAGAATGAAAAAAAGTCTTTCTAACATTCTCTAGAGCATGGTTCCCCTAAGTGGTACAATTGGGACTTGTTTCAAGAGAAAATAAAGTAAATTCCACAGGTAACTTTTGTGCCAAGGTTCTTTGTTCTTTTAACAACAGAAGACGATAGGTGTTTGCTTTTGGCCTTCTAAGGGAAAAAGTTTGGCCACCCATAATTTTTTACAGTACATTGTTGGTTACTGTGATAGTACATTGTTGCTCACTGTATTATTATCCAGTGCATTGCTTATAACTTATTGCTTATCCACAAAATGCCTTCCCAGATAGTTTGCATTTCAAAGTTGTCTTCCTGGATTCTTTGCTCAGAGTGTGGATGGTGCACATGGTGTACGAGAGGTTTGGGTGTTTGTAGTTTTTCCTTCTACAGGGAAGCTATCTTTGAAGGGCCATTTTTTTCAACCCCCTTTCCTTTCCTGGCTTTTTTTAAGGACACATGAATCTTTCCTTGTATGTTTGGTGGGTTAAAAAAAAAGAGGTAATTTGCCTGTATGCTTAGAGAGATACAATAAAGTGCCCATTTCCCCCAAAATTACTGATGTCTGCATAAGGCTGTCAACTCAACGAGATCACTTATAATAGAACAGCACTGACAGGTGGACTGAAAAGTTCCTATCCATACAATAAAGACACATTATCATTTTTAAAAAAGTTAACTATAGACAATCATGTCAGGTACAATCTTAAATTCTATTACATATATTTTTCTAAAACTTAATCAAACATGTGTTGGTGCATTCCAGAGGTTGTCATCTCATTGTTTACTAGATCAGCTAAGTAGATTTTTCTCCCAGAACAAGAAGGATTCTGGACTTTTTACAGTTCTTAATCAAGTGGATCTGTAAACTGATGGAAGCGACAGCCCCACTATCATTCCACTTTTCATTTATTCAGTAAGACGTTCATTCAAGCTTGTCTCAAAAGTAATCTAACTCATCTATAATCAATAAAAACACAAAACAGAACACATGGACAAATAAAAAAAAAAACATCTGCAGAACAAATGCGAGTCATCGTGGCCTCCCTCTGAAAATACCTTTAAACCTTTAGGTTCTGCAAGCTGAATGTTGCAATAAAGTCTGTCTGTGTTTGTTTGTGATGATTAATGTTTGTGTCAGGAGTTCTATGTGTGTGTGTACGTACGTATCTGTGCGTATTTGTGTGTGTGTGTGTGTGTGTGTGTGCGTGCGTGCGAGTGTGTCAGAGTGCTGTGCAGACAAATTTTACCCTCACCACCCTCAAATATAAAATCAGACATGTTCACAGCGCCAGCCATGAATCTAAGTCTAAAATTGAATGTTGGTGTGGGTCTGTGTGAAAGGAAAGGAGAGGGCAGGAGAGAAACTCTGTTCAGCTGCAATTGACAGTTCAAAGGGTTCAATTTGAAATTGAGCTTGTAATCATCTTGTAGGCCTGACAGGCTATCCTAGAGGGCCCACTCTCTTTTTCTCTTTCTGCACATCCCACCTTCATTAATACCCACACATATCTGCTGTAACAATCCTGCTCACTTAATTATCTAGCAGCCAACCTTACTTTTAAAACCTACAACATATACTATTATGTGAGCACATACTTGCACAGCGGGGCACCAGATACAGATGCAGGGAACAGGCTTTGTTATTTAAAATAGTCTTTGATTCGTGAAGAAAATGCAAATCAATTTACCGTTTTTCATCTCAAGGAATCCAGTCTTGGTCATGTATACTGTCGTACACCCTGTCAGTTATACCCAGTAGCTGTAATTTGTGTTAATAAAAAGACTGTTCATCTATGAGATGTAATTAATTTCTGATTAGTATGATTTTGGAGAGTAATTATGTTGGATTTAGTTTCAGGATTATTCAGTGTTGAGGGAGTCAAGAATCAGACCTTCTTTAGGAATAAACACACAAAGTCACATCGGTTTCTGATGATAGGAGCATTCAGATATGACTTTTTTTTTTTTTTTTTACTTTTGGGATTAAAAAGTGGATTTATCTTCACTCCTGTTTATCCACATGATTGCAGCAGCAATCCGTGGAGGTAACCTCCACAGATGTTTTATATTTACATTTAGGGCATTTAGCAGACCCTTTGTCCAAAGTGACTTACAGTAATTCAGGCATACATTCATACACTTATTGCGGTGGCTGCCATGCAAGGTGCTGACCAGCAGATCAGGAGCAGTTGGAGGTTCTGTATCTTGCCCAAGGACACTTCGACATGCAGACCAGGGGAACCGAACCAGTGACCTTCTGATAGCACGACACTGGCTCTACCCCTGAACCACAGCCACCCAATTATGTTCCATCAAGGAATGTACTTTACTTCATGAATTTAACCTTACAGAGAAGAGAGGAGTCAATGAAGAGAGAGAGAACCAGAGTCTCTGGTGGGTGCTCAGTCAGAGTTTACCTGAATTCAAACACACAGACACACAAACCCCCAATGTCATTGCTTTCAAACTAATGGAATTGTCCAGTAAAGTAATCTGGCTGTTTGGGTCAAATAAACACTGGCCTAACTAAAGCTTATAATACAAAGGATTCCATGGTCAAACTTCCTTCACTGGCAGTCAAAACACCATTAAACAACGACCACTGCTGATGGAAATCTATGCTCGTGACTCAGATTTAGTCAAAGTCAAATTCGCCAACTTCCTACCTCACTCCTATGTTGCCTTGAGTAAGCTTGTGGATTTATTCTGAATTTGGAAATTGTTGGGCACATTTGGAATAATGTAAATACACAAATACAATATATAAAACATTTAGTCTTGTTGTTTTGAACACTTTGATTCCTGCATATTACATCTTTCAAAGGTGCATAGATAAACAATAGCTCCAGGTTATTCACATGCCATATAATAAACCAATTACTTGAGGCTTGTCTTCTTTCAATAAGCTTATATGTACCATCCAACATGTTGCAACAACAGCAGTGATGCTTGATGATGCAGTATCTACAGTACTAATAACACAGCTGAAGATAACAGTGGCATTGTCACCCAAACGGATATGACCCGCAAACCTGCTCAGCATTTACTGTGTTGGGGCTGTCACCAGGAACCTGTTTCACAAGTGGAGCTTGTAGGTTAAGCACATACTGTGTCTTTTAATTTCACTTAGGTTTTCTGGGATCACAAAGCTGGTTTATGTCTAACTCGGTTATGTTGTGTTATTATTATAATAATGAGGCAGACAGTTAGGTTATCAGGAACTTTACTTGTTTCTTCAGCTCAGGTTACATGTTCTTAACCATTCAACCCCAAAACACTCTCATTGTTTGTTATATTACACGTCAGTTAACCCCTTACACAACAGGTTAGACGACGATGGTAACCTATGCTCCATGGCTAACCTACACTGGATTAACCACTGACAGGATCATGAGATGGACAAAAGTGCCGAGTTGGTAGCAATAAGCAGCAGTAAGTACACTGTGACCAGTGAGTATGAATAAGTAGTCGTTTTGCTTAGCTGGTCTTTGGTTGACATGTCTACTGCCCAACCACCAGATCAATGTGAGAAAAAAAACAAGGCCTTTGACAAAGGAATTATAATATACCACAATAACAGATTAACACATGGTGATTATATCCACAAAATAACTGCTCTAAATTTCATTGATTACCAACAGATCTTAAAGTGGTGCTCTGGGTTGAGTTAACATGGCTTTGCCCGCAATGACATCCCGCTCTGTGATTAGAACTGGAACTGTTCTTGTTGTGACTGAGGAGATTATTTTCTGTTCTTGACCCAGTTCCCCATGCCTCATTATTTTAATGGTTTAAGGAGGGCTTTCCTGGTTCGTCACTCCAGTGTTGCTCTACTGATGCTTGTCTGCATTCGCCTCAAGGTCCAGAACACACAGTTCACAGAAAGTTCTCCAAATGTCCAAAAGACATTTTAAGGGACAAAACTTTATATACCAGACTGGTTAAAATGTGCTCAAATAGTGTATTGTTCACTGACAAGTGGAAAATAGCCGTATGCTGTTTCTCTGTTTCCAACTTTTGCTTTCATGTCTTTGCTGAAGATATTACTGCTTCTCTTCCTTTTACTTCTGTCTCTATCTCTGCCAATGCTTTTTCCTTATAGTTCGTTAGCTTAGGATTCTTCTTCTCTCAAACCCCTGCCGAGTGTAATTGCCTCTGTTAGTGTGTCATGTTTTCATGGACTGCTGTTCCTGTTAATGATTGGTGTCATAGTTTGATTATAACCAGATTAAAGCGAAACTCGGCAGCTAGTGAAGGATCGTGGTCGGGGAGATGTATTGCAGGGATCGGATTCTGACTGCCGTACAGTCCTACTGGTGTTACTTTCTGTATGGTGAATTAAGTAGAGTATGTCTCCATGTGTTTCATAAAAGAAACATGCTTTCTCCACTTCACAGACCAACAGTGTGTTAGCAGCAATAACAACAATGCAACTATACATTACTGTAGGCTTGAGGGGAAGGATGTGTGATTGTTGCCCTCATTTTTATAATATAGTTCCATTTCCCCACTGAAATCTCTCTGACGATGTCCTCTTTGTGTACAGCTGAGAAAATTTGAATTTAAATTCATACAATTCAATTGTCGTATTGTATTGTCATCATACGTATTATATCATAATTTCTATAGTACATTTATAAATATGTATCAATTTCAGTGCTCTTTACATTTGAATTATATTTAGTGACAACACGATGGATAAGGTTTGGTTAGGTTTAGGCACAACTTTTTTTTAAGTTTAGGGAAAGATTATGTTTTGGCTGAAAATACTTGGTTTTGTTGACACAAAGACAGCTTCTAAATCTTGAAACTCAAGCAGTGGTTTTTGTTTTGGCAACTGTCTTGCTTAGTTGTCGCCTCCACTCTTGATATGACATGAAAAGATATGTACAAATGTAATGTAGCCATGGCTTACAGAAAACATACGCTGCCCTCACCTTTTCCAACTTAGCTGAAAATTCCGATGTTGATAAAAACAAAAATGTTGATACCCTCCTCTGAGTCATCCTGAATTATGCTCATAGTAATAAGCTTTATCAGTAGCAGCAGTGCCTTGTAGACCTTTAGATGTAGACCCTAATGCTGAATGTGACTAACAGTTCAGTAAAAGCTGACATGATTAGGCAACATGAAGGATCAGACTACTTTAAATTTCTGAAAATAAGCATTACTAGAAGTCAAGCTTAACTAGCGTCCTGTTCAAAACAGGGCAGATGGTATTAAACTTAAATATTCAGCTCTTTTAATACTTTTTAGTTGTGTCTGTGTCCACCTGATGAATGTAGGTCCAATATTAGGCAACAAATGATCATCTTCATCATGAAGCTCTGTTTGTGATCTCTATCAACTACTTTTAATACTTTTCTGTGTAACAAGCTATTAGGTAACTACTCTATCTGTCTGCAGCCTTTTAATTTAGACCAGTAGGGTGGTCAAACTAGTCATTTGTTGGGCTCTAGGAAGCATAAAGGCACCATTCATTCTGCTCAGTCTGAGACTTGGCTTGTTGCTTGGACATATTTTGAAACAAATTAATAAGCTGTTATCAAATTGCTGTTGACTGGACACTGTTATAGTGTCATGGATAACAGAAACACATTTTTGTTGTTTTTGTGCACATATGCAGCTACTTTAGCTCTATTCAAGCACGTCCCATGAAATTAGAACTGCAATCTGAGGGTATATGTGGTACACTACAGAGGCTGTACTCCTCTTGAGGCATTCAGACAAAAGGTCTAGCTCATTAAGGACATCATGAGCCTCAAGTCACACATGAACTGTTCCGAGGACAGTTTTTCGGCATGGTATCATACTGCTTCCCCTGTGTTAAAGTGGCATCCTTCTTGATTTTTCCAAAACTAAGAACAAAGCGCTTACAAAAAAAGTAATAATAACAATAAAATAAGCACAGTACAAATGAGCTGGCCACTCAGTTATTTTTTTCTTTTAGTTGTACAGGGAATTATCGAAAATATTAATGTTTTCATTATGACTTAAATTAAATGTTTTCAGCAATTAATTATGGTTAAAATCTATGTATGGAGAAATGACCAGGATATTGTGATTTTAATCTAATTATTGGAAATGCTGTAGTCAAGGAACAAGACCATAATGGCATAATCTGAATATACGTTTCTGAGTTTCTGAGTTTAGAAAGTGCACTATAATGCACCATGAAGTTCCCGTTGGTGCGCATGCACTTTGTCGCTCTGCCACTTTTTTTCTCCAAGTGAGGAAATAAAATGTTCACAGTTTGCATAATCTAGTTGAATGCTAAATGTGATGAATTGCTAAAAGTATTTCTAAAGGTCTTCATCCTTTCGTCAGCAAAGCTGAACAACTCTCCATGTGCAACTCAAAACATTATGTGACATATATGTAAGTGGCTGGGAATGTACAGTATTGTCCTGTCATTCATTGTGTCACGTGTGTCAGTTACACAAGTAACTAAGAGTTACATCACTGGAACAGACGCAGCAACTGTGCTTAGCCTGAGCCAACAAAGTATAAACTTATATTATTTTAAAACATGATATGTCCAGGCTTTGACTCAATTAGCAGTTTCTGCTCTAACATTTTCAGTGGAAAAAATTCACAGTGGGAAAAACATTTTTTGACAAAAGTTATAGTGCACAGCCACAGCTTTGAATAAACCATCAGCCTACCTGCTGCAGTCACGCTGTCTGTTATCACCTACTCCAAAAGTGTCCTGTTCCAGGCGTTTCACGAGGTTCACAGTGATGAATATGGAAGACCATTCCCCCCTGTAAATGAAAAGGATAAGATGAAAACCATGCATGATGAAAAAGTATTCCCATGCATAATAATGACAGAAAAAGACATAATCTTAAAATAAAAGGTAGAAATAATCCAGTTAAAAAGGTCAAAATAATTACATAAATTTACATTAACATTATTATGAGATAATATTCAAAGTTATGGAATAGAAATTCAAAATCATGAGAGCAAAGTCATAGTAATGCGATAAAACTGTTGAAATTATGAGATTAAAATAATAAATATAAAATAAATCAATAATTTACCAGTTCATTGAACTCATAACTTTATAACTCATAGTAATGCATTTTTATCACATATTCATGTCTTTTCACCTCACAAATATCTCCTACAATGGGAATATATATATAAAATCAAGGCAAATTTGTATAATTCTTTTGTTTTTAACTGATGGAAATGGGCACCCATGGGAAGGATCATTTAAATAAAAAAGTCATTTATGCATCAGAGATAGGTCAGTCTCTTCTGGCTCATTGTGCTGCGAAACGTTTTTCTCATTCCTATTTAATGCTGCTGCTTGTAATAGGCCTACGTATGACTTCAGTAATTTTAAAAATCCTGTCTAGAGTCCTGCGTGCAAAGAAATGTTCAAAATGTTGTAATTTTTTTACCCAATATACAGTAGCTAGCCAGCATTTACTGTAAGGATGAGTTCATGATGTACTCACTATGCACTTAGCTCCCTTTCATTAGTTAGTTGTAGCTGTTGGTTTGGCATACTCTGGTTAACTTCTACAATAGGAGCAATAGAAAGCCCCCTGACTGGATACATCACAATAATGGCATGGGTCTTGCTCAACCGAAGACAGGAAGGCTCTACAGTGGGTGATTAAAATGCCCAGAACATCACTGTTACAGATCTAGATACAGAATCTGAATCTGTCACAGCCATATCCCCAGACTACAGAGCAGTGTATTACCACGATGTGAGACTCCTCAATTCATCCTCAACATTCCATTTTAAAACTAAAATAGATGTCGCACATCGTTGGGATGTGACTCAAAAATTGTTTAATTTGTTTTAACTCTTGTGTTCCAAAAAAATGACAATACATTTACTTAGTAATTTTGTAACCTTTAAACCTTGTATTTTTAGGTAAGGGTTAAAAGAATGCAAGTATGTGGAGAGATTTTAAAATAGTATAGCTCATATATGTGTTACAAGCAATGATTTAGCAAAGAAAGTTTTTCTGTTTCTTTAGGTACAATTTTAGTCAAGTTACTCTAAGGTTGAGACACAGTCATCTGTGTTTTTATTTGACAAAAAACCTGAGAAATATAACTGATATAGGCCTATGGCAAAACAGATATCAGTATCACAAAGTGCTGCTACAGCTACAGTGCAAGTGTTGCTTTTTACATATTTTGGAAAGATAGCATATGGTGTAATTGTAGATGCTGTGGTAATCAGAATAGAAACATAAAATGATATTCTCTTAATTAACCTGCTTATTAAGTATTGAGTATTATTAACATGACATTAACAAATCACAATCAAACAATCACAAAGGTGAGTAACAGTGGAAGACTAAAATACCCTTATTTTACAAGTATGGTAATGTAACATAATGTCATTGATCATAAATTAAAAGAAAAAACAAGAACGAAAAACCCCAAAACATAAACAAGGTCATCTGTCGAGTTTAGGTTGTTTCTGCCAAAGCCTCTTAAAAGTGCTTTAATACTGTTCTCACTTTCTGTGCTAACTGCTGTCAAAGGAGTCAAATAGTGTGTTCTCCAACTGTGATGTCTTCTCCTGAGACATTCTGTGGGTGAGGTCTCAGTTTTTTGTCGGTGGTGCTCTTTTCTTATCTGTACAGCTTTGACATCTATCACTGCTCGTCTCACTTAACCGTCAGAAAGGAAATAAAAAAACAGTTTCAAATTTAACACTGATGCATCTATATCACCAATGAAAGCAAACAAGGCCATCAGCTATAAGATTCGCTATTTCTATATAGTTATTCTTACCGCCTGCCAACCAGTCAGATTCTATAAGATAAAACTTTTTTATGGTGAGGACCCACCTCGCCCCACTGCCTTCAGGGTGGGGTTACAGAGAACTGAAGTGCTCGCTTTGGGAATTTGGTTTGTAACTGTTGTTAAGGATTTTGTGTTTTTACTGTGTGTTGTTGTATGTACTATTTTTGTATAGTGTATGTTGTATGTAGGGGTCTGTCTGATGGGGACAGTGGGTTAAGTGAAAAGGAATTTCCCCTTGGGATATTAAGTCAAGTCGACTCTAAGTAGAGTGAACTAAAGGGTCTAACAGCCTGAGAAAAGAAGATGCTGTGTGTCTGGTGTCTGCGTGTCTGCCAGCAGTATCGTGACATTTGATGTTGGCCTTGCAACTAAGATTTATCTTGCTGCTGGCTTTTCACTATGAAGACATAACATTATCAAGGAATGTTTATAACTTATAGCTAGAACCCACATAGCAAAATTGGTCTGGCCCAGCTCTGGCCCACATAAGGCACTTGCACTCGGCCGACATACCGCAAAGAATGACGGCCCCCCAGTGGCCCGGATATGGTTTGCCAGAGCTGGCTCACACATGGGCCAGCTCTGGGCCAACTGCAAACACACACAGTTGGTCCAGAACTGGCCCATGTGTAAGCCAGCTCTGGCAAACCAGATCTGGGCCACTGGGGGGCCGTCATTCTTTTTGCGGTATGTCACCCGAATGCAAGTGCCTCAGTTGGTCCAGAGCTGGCCCATGTGTAAGCCAGCTCTGGCAAACCAGATCCGGGCCACTGGGGGGCCGTCATTCTTTGCGGTATGTCACCCGAATGCAAGTGCCTCAGTTGGTCCAGAGCTGGCCCATGTGTGAGCCAGCTCTGGCTAACCAGATCTGGGCCACTGGGGGGCCGTCATTCTTTGCGGTATGTCACCCGAATGCAAGTGCCTCAGTTGGTCCAGAGCTGGCCCATGTGTGAGCCAGCTCTGGCTAACCAGATCTGGGCCACTGGGGGGCCGTCATTCTTTGCAGTATGTCAGCCGAATGCAAGTGCCTCAGTTGGTCCAGAGCTGGCCCATGTGTAAGCCAGCTCTGGCAAACCAGATCCGGGCCACTGGGGGGCCGTCATTCTTTGCGGTATGTCACCCAAGTGCAAGTACCTCAACTGGCCCAGAGCTGGCCCATGTGTGAGCCAGCTCTGGCTAACCAGATCTGGGCCACTGGGGGGGCGTCATTCTTTGCAGTATGTCAGCCAAGTGCAAGTGCCCCGTGTGGACCAGAGCTGGGCCAGACGTCAGTCTAATCCATGCTGCATCTGGCCCGGATTAAAAAACAACAGAGGTACAATTATACAAATGACTTTATTTTCACAGCTAATTTCCAAAATACATTTCCAATATTGAATAATCAATGCAAAGTGTTATCAGATAAGTGCAATATGCATCGGAACATTCAGTACTTTTTTCACAATTCAAAAAGCGGCAACATTTTAACACTGAAAGGTTGCATAGCTGGCAGTATATGACTGCAGCCATGCTGCATTCATGGTAAACACACATCCTTTATAATAAAAGCATAGTATCAGAAATTATAGACTTCAAAATAAAACTCTGAGATTTTTCCATTCACATGTACAACCCACTTGGGTCCTGACCCATCAGTTGAGAGCCACTAACATAGACTGTTCAAAAACATACAATGCAGCGGAATGTTGCATAATACCTTAACATATACTTACAACATATCTGTCAGCAAACACAACATGTCAAGAGTCTACAGAACATTATTACAAATTTAACATTCACTGCCATATCTTCAGTTTAAAAACCAACACTGAACATTTTAGACAAAACAACTTGGCATAGACTTTCACACCATGCATAGAAACATCACGTCTCCATGTGTTCCACCAGCAGTAGCACCTTACAAAAGGTGAAGAGAGTTCAGATCAAAAGTCTAAAATGCATTACGCATGAGAGCTTCTCTCACTGTCCATCATTCTCATTTACTCACTTCCTCCGCTGTTCCCATCAGGTGCTTTCTGCAACCATTTTGTAATCCTGGTCTCGATTTCTTGGTCTGTGGCATCAGAAGTCAGACACACACATACAAACACACAAATTAATGAATATCACAGTACAGTTCACAAGTGACACATCTGATTACTAGCCAATAAATATGATTGGCACTACATTCCAACAGCCATCAGTGTGTTTGGCCATTAACATGCCCCCCCCCCCATGCATTGAATGGAAAAGAAATTCATGAAACTATTTAACAGTTTTTTTACTTTATTTAAATTTTGTGATGACGAATGCAATCACATTGCTGCAATTTAAGTTGTTAGAATACACATATAAAGCACTAGGGATGTTCCTGATTAAACGACTGGTCATGTAAATGTTTCAAACATCGCTTGTCGTCACCAGAAATAGTGTAATCTAGTGTAAAAGGTGGCAGCGAGTCCGGCAGTATCTCGACATAGAAAATGAAAATAAGGATGTAGCCTGTGTGAGAGTAAACTGGCATACCGGTATAAGTGCTCGACCGGAGCAATGCATAACCACATTCAGTACCCACATCACACACACATTCACATCAGCCTGCTTGTAGATCTTGCCAAACAAATTTCTACAACATCCCCCCCTCAGAGAAGAAAATAATAGCTGCACCCCCCCAAATAATTATTATTGCTATCATTACTGTTAATATTTTTGCTGTTGCTATAAGTCATGTTCCATGCATTGTCAGACATTGGGATGGCATTTAGCTCGGCAGCAGCAGCTTCTCCATCATCACTGAACACAACTGAACTCCGTTTTTATTTAAATGAGGAGCTGTTTGATAGATACCATTGATCCCACTGTTCAATAACCAAATGCTGATATAGTTGGCACTTAGTGGCACACATTAATGAACTGAACTATGTTAATGAAATGTGTCATCTTCTCTGACCACTGACATGCTGTGTGGCTACCGTTAGCAGTGCTAGCAGCAGCCTGCTCTCCGTGCAGGATAACATCCACATCTGATGATTTTCCAACTTTTACTAAATCATTAATAATTAGATGCTAAAATCATAACATTCCATCCATTTCTACATAGGCACTCTTTTAAAAAAAAAGAAAAAAATAATTAAAATACCACTGAGCCATCAGCTATTCTGGATTGCACAACCTCATCTCAAACAGGCTGGGCTTTGAAACAGTTTTCTTTACCTTGTAGGCCTTGATTAGCTCCTCTGTTTTTCACCAAGATAGAGAATGAGGCCTCTGATTACATCCTCTCTTCTGGACTCAATGCTGTTGTGCTATAAAAAAAGAAAGGAGATCATGCTAAGTACAAACATCAGAATGCTAATATATAACTAACTATTTAACTGCAATAAGTACATGCCTCATTTACCATGTCACAGGTCTCATCAAGTTTCTTCCCAACAGCTTAGAGGCTCAACAGCCTGGGTGTGTATTGGTCCAACTTCCCCAGTAATATGAACTGTAGTAGCTTTAGTGTGATCCTCCATAATTCATCCTTGATCTGCAAAAGAGGTCAGAAGTGAGATGGAGAAACATCTTGAGATACAGAAAAAAAGAATACCAGAGACACAGAGCAACAAAAACAGAACAGAGTCATGCATTTTATTCTGACAGCCTCATCAGGCTTACTTTTGCTGCATTTTAGACTGGGCTGTCACGACATTTTTTTCAGTGAAAGACCAGAATCTCTGCCCCCAAAAATTACTTTTTGTCTGGTCCATAAACTGAAATAATCTAACATGTGTCCACTTTCCCCACAACAATTGTTTTTGCATACCTTCACCAGTGTGCTTGACACGATAAATCATCTGATAAGCACACAATGACATAGTAACTGACCACTAAAGAGATCGTCTATGCAGCACGCATCTCACTCTGCCCCCTGTACAGTGGGCTCTCTATTTGAGAACTCGGCGCGGTGTATCACCTGCAGCGTGGCTCGCTCTGCCCTCTGCTGCGGTTCGTGGCTAACAAGCAGACCTAACTTAACAACCTAGATGTAGGCTAAGTTACCTGCTAGTTAGCAGCCACCGCTGCGACCAAAAAACCGGCCACACAAACCCAAACACACACGGCCGACTTACAGCTAACACTAGCGAGGGGTAGCCCCGTACACCGGGGTGTTAGCCGTTAGCGAGGGGTGTTCGCGGCACCAGGCGCCCCTCGCTAACGGCTACTGCCTCGCTAACGGTGTTAGCCATTAACGGTTAGCCGTTAGTGAGGAGTTACCGAGGGGCGCCGTGTGTCGCGAACACCCCTGGCTAACGGCTAACCCCCCCGGTGTTAGCCGATAGAGAGGGATTCTGCACAGTGCCATAGATAGAAATGCATACTAACGTTAGTTTACTCTATCACTCTGGTTCTGCATGCAGCCATAAACCGGCACCCAGCGCTGTCTGATTAACGTAATGTGAAAGAAAAAACACATCCATGCTTACTTTAAATTATAGTCACTTGCAAACGTCAGGTTCAAATTACATTTGAAGCAAGTATTTTAAAACTTGCTAACATTTGTTTCAAGTTACACAGAAGTCTGTTGAAGCCACTGTTGTTAATTACAAATTACATCAAGTGCCTCCAGTTATTTTACTTATTTCTACAACAATGTAAAATCTGAACGATTGTAGTAAGTAACCAACTATATCAATAACATAAACTAAATTCTTACCTTAACAGTTCAGACTCCCATTTTTCAAATTTCTCCTTCTGTCTTTGCTCAGGCGTTTGGCGCGAATACCCAGAATGCACCACAGGGGGGGGAGGGCAGTCGGAGTAAATACAAAGTGCAGAAGATTTGTTGATCCGCTTACATACAGCTTGTTAGGGAAAACAATCAAAATGACTTGTGTTTTGAACAAATGTAGAATAATTCACAACTTGATATATTCATGTCTAGAGACAAACTTTGTTTTGTATTGTTATTATCACAGGATTAATTATGTTACAATTATTTATTCTTAGATTGACTTGTTTCAGTGTATAGAAACGCCTGTAGGAACCAATAAGACTTATGTGGGAACCATTAAGACTCCTATAGAAGACTCCTGTAGGAACCATTAGACTCCCGTAGGAAACGTTAGTAGGGACCGTTGAAGTCCTGTAGATTTGTGTAGGAGATATTAGAACCTTAGAAAAAAAAACCAAACCATTAGGACAACATAAGTAGCCATTAGAAACCAGTAGAAACCACCAGGAACCATTAGAAACCAATAGAATATGCCTAATGGTTTGTCTGATTTTTTTCAGCAGGGTACATATCTGGGCCACATACAACTAACCACAAATAGCCCACATTTGGCATGCCATTACATAAACAGTGCCATAATTGCCAGACCTGGCCCACATCTGGCTAACATTCTATTTACCAGGTCAGAAATAGGCCAAAAGTGCCGGCTTGATGCCAGATCTGGCCCAGACCTGTCTGTTACAGATCTGGGCCACGTACACCTAACCACAATTGGCCCACATTTGGCATGCCATTACATAAACATTGCCATCATTGCCAGACCTGGCCAACATCTGGCTAACATACTATTTACCAGGGCAGAAATAGACCAAAAGTGCCGGCTTGATGCCAGATCTGGCCCAGACCTGTCTGTTACAAATCTGGGCCACATACACCTGACCACAATTGGCCCACATTTGGCATGCCATTTCATAAACAGTGCCATCACTGCCAAACCTGGCCCAGACCTGTCTGTTACAGACCTGGGCCACATACACCTAACCACAATTGGCCCACATTTGGCATACCATTACATAAACGGTGCCATCATTGCCAGACCTGGCCCACATCTGGCTAACATACTATTTACCAGGTCAGAAATAAGCCAAAAGTGCCAGCTTGATGCCAGATCTGGCCCAGACCTGTCTGTTACAGATCTGGGCCACATACACCTAACCACGATTGGCCCACATTTGGCATGCCATATCATAAACGGTGCCATCACTGCCAAACCTGGCCCAGACCTGTCTGTTACAGACCTGGGCCACATACACCTAACCACAATTGGCCCACATTTGGCATGCCATTACATAAACGGTGCCATCATTGCCAGACCTGGCCCACATCTGGCTAGCATACTATTTACCAGGTCAGAAATAGGCCAAAAGTGCCAGCTTGATGCCAGATCTGGCCCAGACCTGTCTGTTACAGATCTGGGCCACATACACCTAACCACGATTGGCCCACATTTGGCATGCCATATCATAAACGGTGCCATCACTGCCAGACCTGGCCCAAATCTGGCTAACATACTATTTGCCATGCCAGATGTAGGCCAGAGGTGCTGGCTTGATGCCGGATCTGGCCCGGACCCGCTTGCTATGTGGGAAGTTCACCAACAGATAGCTCATATAATGTTCTTGTTAACTATATGAGTTGTTAAGCATTATATTATTGATGAAGGTTCTCAGTCACCCTGGTCATGATAAATCTAGGGGCTGTACCGTAGGCAAATGGACTTAAGTAAGGACACATGTGATCTCTGAGTTTCAGAGTTGTTAGGGCCACTTTTGGGTCAAACTGGCCTTCATATGGGTTGCTAAGGCTAGGTGAGGCGAGGTGTGAGTGGTTGTTAAGCTGTCTGGGCAGAGGCCACCTCCTCTGTTCAAAGACAGTCGTTCCAGTTTGACATAGATGGATTCCTTTACTCCTCTTTCAAACCATCTGTCTTCTCTGGCCAAGATGTTTACATTGTTGTCCTCAAAGGAATGACTTTGAGTGACATTCAAGCTCGCACAGACCGTGTGTCACAGAGCCGCTAGTGTTTTTTGGTCAGTGGAAGGGAGACGTGCCAGCTTTTAACCTCGCCATCACATCACATTACGAAGTTCACATGCATATATATTGCAGAAAAAATAACATATGAATATTTCAATTCATTTTCTAGTGTATATATATTTTACACACCCGCTCTAGATCCATATCCATATCATGAAAGCCTTGACTGGGTGCGGTTTCGTCTAAAGTGGGTTGAAAAACAAAAGAGGCCAAAGAGACAGAAAAAGACGGACATCTTGTTGTGTGTGTCTGCCATTGAAGTTTGTGTCAGGAGTTCTGTGTGCACATGTGCGTATGTGTGTGTGTGTGTGTATGTATGTGTGTGTGTGTGTGTGTGTGTGTGTGTGTGTATGCTTTTTCTTTCCCTTTCTTTCCTTAGAAATTCTTCTGCCACTGGTAGTCCATCAGTTTGCTGTTGTTTTAGATGTCCCTTCTTCTATAGATTGTTTTCTCTCTGGGTTTTCCTGTCTCCATATATTACTAATACTGTCAACATCTGCATTTGGAAAAAGCATGTTCTGAGGCTGTGAGAGTTCAAACCTTACCTCTGAATGAACTCCATTATACACACCGCATCCTCCTGCTTCCTAAGGTTGGATTACATAGCACAGTGCAAAATTGCCCTTTTTCTGTCTTTGATCTTTTGACATTAGAATGATCTTTTAGTATGTACGAGTGACTGGACTGATCTTGTTCTGGGGTTAACAAAGGCTGTTAGTAACATTGTACATACATTATACCTGAATGATTGAGAAATCTTTACACTAAAATGTAATCCTATACAAGACCTTTACAAAAATACTTTGATCATGACACATTTATGGAAGAACACAATATTAGAAAAATCACAATATTAGAAACACATTAGAAACAACCAATACAAATCCAAGGTTTTTCCCTAGGTTTCTGGAAGGCCCGGGTTCTATGGTGGCAGTGGGGTCGTTTGGCCTAGTGGCATTCAAGGCGATGTTGTTTGACTAAAAACTATGCATACTCACACAATTTTGGACTATTATAATTATGGTTTACACTCAGACATTAGCTGAAAAACTGAATCAGATATGCTTATGCACTATGTCCTTAAGGATTTACAGTTTTGTGAGTGATATCAATGTGTGCCATAAAAAGTAATAGTAAAAAAAAATAAATAAATAAATAAAAAAAAAAAAAAAAAAAAAAAAATATATATATATATATATATATATATATATATATATATATATATATATATATATATATACACACACAATTAAACAAGACCTAAAGTGAAGGGATCTGAAAAGCAACTGGTTGTAGAAAGCACTGCATATCCTTATCAACCCAGTTCTTCAACAATATTGATATTGGTTCGGTTCCTTTTCATTACTTATGAGTCATTTTAAATGTAAAAAGATATTTTTTTTCTACATAAACAGCAGTAATGTTTATAAGAAGAAAAACACCAGGTAAACTCAGTAATATTTCACACAAAGTAATCTAAAATGTTAAAAAATACATTAAAATATTGACTTTTTTATATTTAGAAAGAATTAAAACAGTCTTAGTCATTATTGATTTTTTCAAGAATGTATATAGACAAATACAGACAGCTTGCATGTCACCAGAGAAGTACATACACCTGCAAAGATCTCAAATCCATTCTGATCCTCACGTTGAGCTTGAGGAAGCAGGAAGGGTCTGACTTCTTTTTTTTTTCAGCTTTGATGTACAGGATTTTTTTGACAGCTTCATTTGAGGGTCTGTTCTTGAATACATCAATGAGTACTCTACTGAGCATCTGCATAACCTAGATGAGCAAATCACATGATTACTGTGATTTTACACAGGATATTGGTGGTTGCTGTAACATTCAATACTACATCGTTGGTTACTGTGAATTTATACAGTGTATGATTGGTTACTGTGATAGCATACAGTACATTTTTGGTTTCCTTGATTTAATACAGGACACTGTTACACTGTAAATTCGTTGAGGCCATTATCGTTTCTGTGATTTTTCAGTTTATTGGCTTGATTACTGTGATCTTCACAGTTACTTTTTGTCTGCTGTAATTGATGACTGAATATACAGCATTCTACTGTGAAATAGTATACAATAATTTACTGTGCACAGACGCTTGTTTTTCTACTGCGTGTGCCAAGCTAGGCTGCAGTGGCGCATCATCTAGAAATTTGGAGTCTTGCTCATTTTTACTGCTTCAAGTGCTCCAAAAACAGACCTGAAAACAACCTATTGGCAGTCATATCGACGGCATACCAGCATTTCACTACAGTCTGTATCTGTAGAATATGTCACAGACATAGATAAAATACCCAAAATAGGTGAAGGGCAGTTTTTTTTTCTGTGGACTCTCTTTTTCATATTTCTCCCACGCTCCCTCTCTTTCACTCTTTGTCTGTACTGCTCTTTCAATAAGGGTTGAGGAAAATGACATCAACATATTTATCTAAATTATCAAAGTGAAACTGCAGCAGCAATCCCCCCTATGTAAATGTAATGCGTGAGTGAGCAACAGCAGCTCAGCAATGTTGCTTTGATTTTATATAGCCCAATATTTGTTACTATGATTTTATATATTTCATTGCTGGTTACAGTAATATAATACAGTACGTTGTTGGTTACTGTCATTATAGACAATATATTGTTGGTTACTATTATTGTATACAGTACATTGTTGGTTACTGTGGTTTGATACAGTACATTGTTGGTTATTGTAATATTATACATTACATTGGTGGTTACTGTGATTTTCTACAAGACATTTATCTGCTATGATTCTGTACAGTAGTGGTTTGATTACTGTGATTGTCACAAAACCTTTTTGTTTATAACTGCTGACTGAATACACAGTATACTGTGAATAGTATCCAGTAATGTACTGTGCATAAATCCAGTGAATTACTATGTATATCACTGTGATTTTTTACACTGAAGTGACAGCACATGGCCCAGGAGGCACAATCTGTGATTCTTTCAAGTACATTGCTTGTTACCCTGATATGATGTAGTATGTTGTCAGTGACTGCGATTTTAGACAGAACATTTTTGGTTATTGCGGTTTTCAACAGTACATTTGTTGGTTTCTGTGGTGTTCTATAGTATATTGTTGGTTGGTTACTGTAATATTATGCAGTATATAATTACGTACTGTGGTTTTCCACAGCCCATTTTGGTTACTGTGGTTCAAATTAGTACATTGTTGGTAACTGTAGCTTGACACGGTACTTTGTTGTTTACTGTGGTTTGATAGTGTACTTTGTTTGTTACTGTGATTTGGCACAGTACATTTTAGTCACTGTTATATCATACAGTTCATTGCTTGTTACAGTGATTTTCTACAGGATATTGTCATTCTTTACAGTAGTGGCTTGATTTCTGTGTTGTGTTTTTCACAATAACTTGTTCTGCTTTAATTATTAACTGAACAAACAGCATTTTACTATGAAATAGTAACACAGTTACAGTCACAGTAACTTACTGTGCATTTTTACAGTTAACTGACAATACCTGGGCCAGCTTTTACAAACAAGCATCTCTTGAGAGTATCTGTATGTGCTTTTTTGCTCAGGTAGAGGTACCAAATGTCAGTTCTGAAGGTGTATGCTGTAATCAGAGCTTTCCATGACTGCAGTTGCAAACAAATATGTCTGTAGAAGAATGTGTATTGCTGTACTGACTGCACAGAAGTAAGAGAAAACAAATAGACCAGGAGAGCAGAGAAGAGATGAGAACGTGTCATAAATATGTAGACACATGCAGACATGTTCAGCTAAAATCTCCACAAATTGGTAAGCTGTGTGTTTTTAGCGCAAAAGAACTCAAACATATGGGGTCAGCTTGTTTCATAGTTGCTACAGGCTGCAGCAACTATAAAACAGAATGAGCTGACTGTAGCGCGGGCTTATGCTACATTTCTAAAGTGATGCTTCAAGTGTCTGTATCACTTCTGTGTAGGTGCTTGGACCATGGCTCTGCATTGAGACATTTTCATTTAGGATCTCACTGAATCCATTCAAGTTGCATTGCTGTTTCCATGGTAGACTGGTTCTTAAAGTTTGAACTGAGGAACCTTTAAAAAAGATTAAGCCTCCCATGAACTGAGAGCCTGTGCCCACGGAAACGCTCTTTTGTGTAAGAACATTTTTTGCATCGTTTTGGCCGATCGTCCACACGGATCCTGTAAACTAAGCGCCTGAAAATGCACTTTTTTGAAACCCGGACTCAGGGTGGAAAAATCCTAATACGCAGCCCTCGCGTTTTCGTGTGGACAGCGAATCCGCATACTTTCTGAAACGATGACGCCATCGCCCCACCCCTTGACCTCTAGCCCTCGACCTCTGAACCCTGCAACCAGGGATGTGCACAGACATTTGGAGGGGCTATTGCTCTAACCTGGAAAAAGCGCACCACGCAAACCAGCCCCCTCCACTTACAGCATATCTTCTGCCTTACTATTTGTTTGTTTGGACCGTCAGATATTAATTAATATAATTCTGCATAAGTTCTATTATGTACCTTTAAATAAAGGATACTATTGTCCACACCATCTATATTTCTCCTCATCACACCCTTGACATGGCCCTTTCATAGTAACTCAGCTTATCACCCTCATTATGTAGGCTACCTGTCTGATGTGTTGTGTGATGCTCCGCATGCTCTCCCTCACTCTCAGGTCTGGAGCCTTATGGTTCGGCCTCATCTTAAATAGAATGATTAGAATCTGAATTAAGCAACGTATACAGTATACTGTACTTTTCACTGATAAAAAATGCACTGACAACTGAAACCTTTATTGCAGTCAGTTGAATTTCCATATAATGTGGCTTCATTCAATGATTCTGGTGAAGCCCCGGAATTACACTGGAGAATATCTATTTATTTATTTAAAAAGATATAAAAGTATGTTGCCTACTTGTAAAAAGGACAATCACAATATATTATAAAGCCTTTGTGAACCTGTTATCTGGCCTTACCATCCCATATTTCACTACAGCTATTTTACTTGATCACAAGGCTCTCAAATGCTCTCATGGATAGGTGCTTTCAGGGTTAGCCCCCTACAGAACACATTTATACATTCACAATACTATACATACTATGCACATACTGTACACTTTATAGTGCAGTGTTTGTAACTTACAGAAAATGCTTCTGATAAGATAGGCCCACTTCAAATTAAATAAATTATGTAAGATGGTGTCGTATCATTATCAAAATGCTTCACCTCCTGCAGCTGGCCTGCTGGCAGTTTTTACCCAGCTCTGCAATGATACATTTCTTTTAGCCGCCTTCTTGAGGTCTCTCTCTTTCTCTTTCTTTTCTCTTTCTTCTTCAACTCTTCGTCTCTGTTGTGAGGCATACTTAAGCACACAAAATTAACATTAGTGAGTCTGTATATATATATATATATATATATATATATATATATATATATATATATATATATATATATAAATGTATATATAAAGTATATGCTTAGTATGCCTACAATAACCAATCCATGTAGCATATTGACTTTAAGCAATATATAATGCATGATTAAAAAGTAAAAAAAACAAAAAAACAGTGTTGGTGAAGCTACTTTGAAAGTATAGCTTTCCAAACTACCATTACTTTACTACTGGAAGAAGTTAAACTACAGCAAAGCTACTCCAGGGATAAATCTAGTTTGGTTAACTAAAGCCACTTAGAAAAAATGTTCAAACTACTGACAAACTGACAATGAACATTTGATATAAAATTATAGCAAAAGAAATTGCCAGTTCATTGCAATTAAACTATACATGCAATTTATTTCCTCTCAGTTTATACATAAATAATATAAAAATATCTAAAAATTAAATAACATTTGTTAATAAATAACAAATTAAAACAATGAAAGTCTAAATAAGGAAATAAAAAAGGGGCCTGTTGTCTCGTCAGTTTTGAAACAACTGCCAAATTTATTTAAGCTAGTAGTTTAACTAGCCTATATGTAGCTCACGACTCCCCAACTATGGATATACTATATCACATCACATCCAATGGAGCAGATTCATTGTTTTATTCTGTCATGGGATTGGGACGGGACCAAGTGAAAATCCACTACCGTGTCTCCTGGGGTCCGTTTCACAAAGCAGGTATAGTGAAAACTCTGAGTCTGTTAACCCTGAAATGAGGGAAACTCTGAGTTTTCCGTTTCACAAAGGGAGGTAACAAACCAGAGAAAGAGGGGTAACTCTAGCCTGTTTCACAGAGAGAGGTAACTTAAGCTCTCGGTCAGTTACCATGGTAACATACTCTATGAACCTAACCTGGTCGGGACCAGGTTTTTCTAAACAAACCTCGAGTTTCTCTCTGTCTCCGCCCTCTTTCAGCCACACACGGTATTTGATTTCCTCATTCATTCAGTCAGCAGGCGAGTTTTGGCGTAGTATAGTTCTGCCGTGTGTTTTTTGAGAAAATCATTGCAAAAATCAGTCAGTAGGCCTACATTAGAAATTATATTAGGTGGCGACTATTTTCACTAACATGGCATGTCCTGTTGATAATGATCCCGTGGATGAAGGTGCAGCATCACTGCGCAGAGAATTCAATATTCGTCGGGAGATGGTTATCAGACCGCGCATAGATGTTCTTGCATTTCCAGACAATTACATACACAACCTAATCCGTCCTTACATTTCCAACATTACCAACCGAAGTCATGCTCTCACATCCCAGCAAATATTGTGTGTTGCGCTGCGTTTTTTTGCAAATAGGAGTTTTTTATACAACGTCGGAGATGCAGAGCACTTGAGCAAGGCAACTGTATGCAGAGCGGTCAGAAAAGTGTGCCTCGCCCTGAAACGGCTACTACCCATCTTTATCATTTTCAGCTCCTCTGCCCCCGTTAGAGGTGGCGGTGCTGGGCCACCACCCGTTTTACGGGCATCTGCTTTCTTTCTGTTGGCTGAGTAGAAGTCTGTGTTAGTTTAAATAGGCTTAATTATTTAACAGAACATGATATAGATGAGAAGACATTTATGTGTGTGAAAACAGCATTATGTTGGGGATAAAACAACTGTACAGTCAAACAGCCACTTAATATTTACTTGTAAAACATGATCAAAATGAGGTACCCCCATGAGATTATGCCGAGGTCTTACCTGTTTGAACAATGTTTTTATGTTTCATCTTAAACTGCAGCCAAGTGCACTTCTCCCCCGCGGGATTGCACCTAAATTAAATAAATTCATAGGCTACCACTCAAGTTTCCCCCTGTAGTATTATTGATTGCAAAGGACTACATTTAAACTTACGCATTGACCCGAGCACCAATGTTCTCCCACGCTGTCTCCCTCTCTTTTGCTGCAGCAGCGGTGTTACACTTGCTTCTAAAAACGTGCTCAAACTCACCGTATGAGCGCATTAATATTTCTAATTCCAGTGGGGTGAAAAACGTAGCCCTCCTCTTCCCCGTTGCCATGGTGACTCGTCAAATCGGGGCTCCATTGATGCTGTCTTTTTATACTTGTGGTGCACGCGCTTAACTCCAGGTGAAACTACTCTGAGTTGATCAAACTAACTCAAATCTGCTGTTCTGGAACCGAAAACTCAGATTTCCTATCTCAGAGTAGATCAACTCAGAATTCAGGGTTAGACTCAGAGTTTGTTGTACCTGCTTTGTGAAATGGACCCCTGGTAGCTCCATGGTGTTTTGTGCCCCAAATGCATACTTCAAGGCAGCGCTGCATGGAAGGCACTGCCCACCCCCACACACTAACACACACACACACACACACACACACACACACAAACACACGTTTCTACCTTAGCGAGGAGACTCATTAAATTAATGACTTCCCTAGCCCCTTACCCTAACCTTAACCATCACAACTGCATGCCTAACCAACAACACCATTCAGGCTCCCGATGTTATTAGCTTCCATTGGTTCATATTACTAACATATAGGCTAACGTTAATAAAAGGCAATGTTGCGTGATGTGAGGTAAACGTTAAAGGGATATTCCGGTGTAAGTTTAATCCATGGTCTAAATCAGCAACCTTACAAATAGATTATTTGCTAAAAACACCAGATTTTAGCTTCACAATAGAAATCCAGCTAAGCTAGCGGAGGTTAGATGCCCCAGACTATGTGCTGAGACCCTATTTGTACTGTTGCTGAAGTTTGGTGCTGTTCTGAGCATTATTTGTGGCTTTTTGGTGGCGGTTTATATTTGGATCCATTTACTGCAGTGTATTGTTGTCGTGCGGTTGTTTCTGAGGTTGATAAAACTCCGTAAATTAGCGGTCTGCTAACTTGATCTCTCGAGAGGGAGTCTAACACAGTTTCACGGTGATTTAGACCATGGATTAAACTTACACCGGAATATCCCTTTAAGAACTGCACATTATTCGAGGCCAGGTGGATACTTTTTTGTATTATTCACAGAGCATTTGTGATCTCCATAACTTCTGTTAAACTGTATTGCGCAGCCGCAGTGTTCATTGTTGCAGATTAAAGTCACTTGAGAGGGGCAGAGGGCATTGCTGATGCTGTCAAAATAAAATAATTTTTTGATTACAGAAAAAAAAAAGTTTGAATTATATGGCGATTTCATTAGTTTTAACACTTCTACTTTACCAATTATGGGCTCATTGTATTTATGTAGACACAACAGGAAAAAACAACAAAAGAAATTTGAATAAATAATAAAAAGGCACCCTCCCCAGAGGGGCAGCTCAGCTACCAAGGACAAACGGGCTGTTGCCCGAGCAACAATAGCCCGTACCTGTGCATGTCCGTGCCTGTGACGTCTCATCAACAACGAATCAACGAATTTCAAGCGCCACCTATATGCCTGGAATATGAACTACAGCGTTTTGAGTCATTTTCAGTGGATCCGTCTGGACGCAAATATTCTTGAAACAATGCCGAGGAAGAAGGAGGAAAAAAAGATCATTTTGGTACATGTGGACAAGACCTGAATGTGGGTTTTTTACTACTGTTGTAATATGAATTGGCAGGAAAAAGCATTTACTGACATGAAAATACTACATGTTGTTTCTTTATTTTGACCACAGTAAATGACAGTGTTTAAGCAGTTTCCATTCCACTACACTAACCTTGTAAAGGATTTGTTAAGGTAAAGAGCTCAGGACAAATATATGAAAATGAAAATCCCATGGAAACTACAAGATCATCAGAATCAAACTAAATGGACAATATACAATAAATCAGATAGAGGCCTTTTTAAAATGTGCCACAGTTAAACCTTCAGTGGGATATGAGCAGCAGAATTCAAAGCACTCTAAGTAATGACGCCATAAAAACAAAAACATTGTTTTTCAGATCACAGTAGGTTTATGCCAAGGGCAAGTACATGCAGCAAAGCACCTTGGGAAAAGCTTGTGTATTCTCTGTGGGATGTGCTCATGCCTTTATTGTTTGTGGATGAAACAAAATAAGGGCAGAGACAACAATAGATGGCAACAAACACATTTTCATTAAATATGACAGCTTCTCATCACAAGTCTCTTACAAATATAAGGACGATTTAACACTATTTATCCAATTGATTTACAAAAACAAGGTGGTTAGGTGGTGACACTGTTCTCCAGTTTATTTGCTTGTAACATGCAATATTTTTGTAGCATTATTATTTATTTATTCATTTTCTTGTCTTAAATATTTATTTCACTGCCTCTCAAAGAGCATTTTTGGATCAGGATTCCATTATGACTGGTGACCTTGCATGTCACAGCATATAAGAACAGAAACAAATGACTGTTCCCCTTAAATCAAAGGCACAGCGGTTATTTTATTTTTACAAACAATGTCATGTCATTACACCCGTTTTCCTAACTACATTTCTCCCCTGATTAAGTGCACTTTGTATACCAGCAGAATCCTTCATTTTTGAATCATCCTGCTGGTGTACAAAAGGAGAGTATCAAAAGCATATGTAGCAGCACACTTCTTTGTCATTCATGGGCGCAACTAAGAGCTTTACACCTTAATGTCAAGCAGCCATTTTACACTGTTGTATGTCTGACATGGTGATTTTACCTTTGAGATTGCAAGATTTCAATCTTTGCAAGCAAATGTCTGGATGTCACCTTTCAGTTGTGAGAAGGCTCACGATCATTAGATTGCCAACCATCAAAAGCAATTTTGCTTTGCATTCCCAATGAGGCTATTAATGGCCAATTAGAGCAGAGGATGAGGTTACTGTCTTGACTACACTGCTGCAGATAAGTTGGCTTTAATCGTTCAACTGAATGCTGCTGATTATGAGTCTGCAATAAACAAAACATTTTCTGCACCAGCGCTGAGGCATGATTCTCTCTTGTCAAAGAGCTTTGTGGCAGGAACATTTTAATAACAGTGATGACTAACCAAATTTTATCACATCATCCCCCTCTGTCCTCATGTTTGTGCCACTTACTACTACTGCTGTCAGATAAAGGAGAAATGTCACATAGGGCAGGAAAAGAAATCAACCAGTCCAATTCTCTGAGTTTTTTTTTTTTTTCACACCCAACAAATGGTTTTAGACTACGGTCAATTGACTATTAAGAGCCATCGTTAATGCATGGGATTGCAGAACAGCTTGGAACTGGGGATGGTACTGAAGTCAAAGGAGGTCTACGCCTACGATGCAAGATCTGGTTGGTTGTACCTGAAGCTCCTACGTATTGTCTCGTAATGTCTTACAGACAGCTGGAAAGCAATTAAATAAGTGTGGTATGAATAAAAAAAAAAAAAAAAACGTACGTCACAGTAAAATGAAACAAGGACGGGGAAAACAGTAAAAGTTACTTACACAAAATGGCTTCATTATCGGCATCATGTAAATCTGGACTTGCAGACATAGCTCTGAGCTAATAGGAGTTCACGGCCTTGTTATGAGGCGAGGTTAGTCTGTGAAAACAAAATGCTCGCAGCGATAAACCCCCATGTCTCTCTACGGCAGTGAAGCGCCCTCCGTCGGTGACACTCTCTGTGGCGACCCGGCTAAGCTCCTCCCGTCAGCGCAGGCCTCCTCTCGACAATGGCCGTGCCGCTAGCCTAGCTCCTGCTAGCTATCTTAGCAGAACTTGCTTCGTGTCCAATAAAACACAAACACTTCGACTGCGATGGAGAGTCCAACTCACACACTCACAGCACGTTGTCCGACAGTTCACAGTCCGTTAGTGATAAAACACGACACTGACGACACACATTCCGATGTTAGCTGCTCGACGCCATTAACTCTCGGCTCCTTCTTCCTCGTCACTCACGCTCCAGTCTACCCGGAAGTGTAAGACTCTTAAAGGTCATGAACTCTCACACGTAATAAGGATTACTTTTCAACTTCTTTTAAAACATTTAGAACCCATGAAATTATATTTTAAAGTTACACATTTTAAACAGAAATTTGTTATACATTTTAATATCTTATTTGCATTAAAATATTTCAAGATAAAACGCCAGTTGTTAAGAAGTTAAAATTTAACTTCTTAACAACTGGCGTTTTATCTTTAACTTGTTCCCAGGAGAGAAAAGAAAAAAAAAAAGAATAAAGGATCTTTTTTACATAACATTGGCCATAGCTAATGACATACACAGTAATTAATCTAGCATACTTTCATTAAATAAATCAATTCGAGCTAAACTTTAAAAGTCTATAATTAGGCTGTACTGAGCCTGATCTATTTATGCCAGAGATTTTCTTAAAATGAAGTTAATACCTTTTAGAAAAATGTCACCTGAGGTAAAACTCCCCCTGCCTCCTGAGTTCTCGCCACGCCCCTATGTGTCACATTCATGAACCAAATGTAGCAGTATGAAGGAGTGTTTGATGGGTTTCAGCGGTGTGGCTCTTTCCAGCCAATCACCATGGGGAAGCACCTTATAAAGGCAGGCAGAAGGCACCTGGTTGTCCTCTTGCCTGACGGAGGCTGGGTCACGTCACTTCCTGGCGCCCTTCACTTCCGCCTTCGCTTGGTGGCAGGTAGGCTGCTGGCGGCGACTATAGTCCCTCCAGCTATAGCTGTCCCTCCAGTTGTTTTCATTCTGGTTATTTTATTTCAGCGGCTCGCTTGGCTGTTGCTGCTGGCTGCACATTGATCACTGCTGGTTGTGTGCCGCTTACTGTCCGCTGCTGGTTGCTGTGTAGCTGATCGCGTTGCTCCACACCATGCCGACCGTGATTGCCTGACCGGTATGTAGCACAGTGACTGTGTAGCTTCCTCCTCCAGCCACTCGTAAGTTGCTAATATCTGTTCTTTTATTGTAGGGTAAAGACACCTGTGTAGCGGCATAGCAACCGCTAATCTGCAAGAAATCACTGCTGCTTTGCTTCGCTGTTTTGCCTCACAGCACCGCTGCGTTGCTTTGCTGCTTTGCCTCGCGGCCTCGCTGCTTTGCCTCACCGCTAGCTGCTCCGCTGCTAACTGCTAACAGCTGCGTTGCTTGCTGCTCAATGCTAGCTGCTTTGCCTCGTAGCTATTGCTTTGGCTCATTGCTTGGCCTTACTAGGGATGAGCGAGTACAGCATTATCTGTATCTGTATCTGTTAACCATATGAATTATCTGTATCTGTATCCGTACTCGGAGAGGGTGGGACCTAACCCGGAAGTGGGCGGGGTTTTACCCGGACGTGGGTCGGGTTGTCTTGAAATGGCTGTGGCTTTAACCGGTACAGTATTTTAAGCATGCAATTGATATGGGTTGATCAGAAATTGTTATATTTATTGCTTATTAGAAAACTATTTATAGGACAGCATCAGCATTGAGCTTCAGATCAATGGTTTTGATCACGATAGCAAACAAACTATTTACAGAAGTTTTGCAACAATGAATACAACACATGCGGTTGCAATTATGAAGTAAAATGTAATGAACAAGAGTTTTCATACTCAACATAACTTTCTTTTTTTAACTTTTAATTTTTTTTATGATCAGTGTGATTTTTTTATTTATTTTTTGGTTCTTTTTTATTTTTTTTATTTCCACACCAGGTGTGTGTGTGTGTGTGTAGCTTAATTTGTAATATTATTTATACCACTACTACATTTATTGTTTTATGAAATACAGTAAGAAAGTGTCAGACACTGACGTGACGTCAAAAAAACTGGTTAGAGCCAGCTGACAGTTTAAAAAAAAAAAAAAAACTAAGACAACCAGCAGAGAGAGGGAGAGTGAGAGAGAGAGAGAGAGAGAGCCAGCTGACGGTTAAAAAAAAAAAAAAAAAAAGAAAAAAAATCTCTGACAGGCAGTCACATTCTACCAAGCACCACGTCTGAACGAACCCACGTTTACCAGAACTCTACTGGTTAATAAGTGAGTACAAACCGAAGTAAAAACAAACCTGAAGCTGAATAAACCCTAAACATTAACGGAAAAGACCGTAAACCTGAATGACTGAGGGAGAGACAGACAGCTGTTCTCTGTGTGAGTGAGCAGAGCGGGACACAGAAACACATCTGTATGTGTGTCAGGGAGGGGCGCTGTGACTACTAGCCTATCACAGACACAGTCAGCTACCCAATGAGGATTTTCATTAAATCCGAGCACAGATATTGACTGGTATTACTCGTATAATACTCGTACTCGGCAAAAGTGCTTCATCCGTACCGGATACTCATTTCAGCCGAGTATCTGGCTCAAAGAGGCCTTACACTGCGTTGACACAGACTTCTATTTGCATCAGCAGTTGCGGTGCTTAAACGCTGTCTGCCTGGCTCCTGGCTGCTCACTACAGCTGGCTGAAAGCATTATCCTCCGTCCAGGCTTTGTTTTAGCGTTGCCGTGGCCTAATCGTTGCTCGGCAACGCCATACTGAACTGTGTACCGTCAACCCTGTCACTTGTTAGTGTGTGTGTGTGTGTGTGTGTGTGTGTGTGTGCGCGAGAGAGAGAGAACAGTGGGAGAGTTTATTTCATTCTCTTTGTGATTAGTAGTTTATGACATTTTCTTTAGTAACAATTGGTTTCACTGCAACCTGTAATTTTGATTTATGTTAGCTTGACGGTTATTTTGGTCTTTACAGGTTGCAGGTGAATTTCATTTGATGTAAATCTTAATTCTATTTGATTTGATATTGTGTTAATTATTAGAGATTTGATAAATTAAGTCCTGACTTCTGTTTGTTATTAGTTGCATTTAATTTTGTTTGTGTTCTCACCCGCTGTCCTCTGATTTCCCCCATTCAGGTGCTGAGCCTAGGGTGGTGGATTGGTGTCCTGGTGGCGGTGTCCCCCTTGTGTTTTGCACTTTTAGGTTGATTTTGTTTCACTTTTATTTACTTCACGTGTGGTGTTCCTGGGATCCCCTTTGTTTTGGACCCGTCTCAGCCCTGATTGGTCCCCCTTTTTGCCCCCAGTGAATGACTTCTTAATAAGCTTTTAAGACTGTTAAAATCGAAATTAATTAATTGTTTGGCATAAAATATATTCTTAACCAAGTGCTGTCCAGAGCACGCGCCTCGTGCCGCCACACAAACAACATGCTACATCTAGTAACAAGTAACACATCGTGAAGGAGGAGGGACAGGGATCGACTTCTCTATTTTGAACTGCCTTACACTATCCCCCTCCAGGAGTACTGAGTCCCTTCAGTACAGGTGACTCAAATGAACATGCCTCATAACCAGATTATTACTTGCAGCTTACATCACAGTTGCTAACTCAAAACATGTGCAACTAACTGGCATTAAACACCGCTTTGGTAGTTACTGATTTAAGTCAAAAAATCCTTATGCAGATTTTAAACTGTGACTTAAATGGTTAACAAAAATGCAGATTAACTAAACAGTCTCTTTAAATAACTAGTTTCTGAACCTGTCCGGCTTATTAACTATACATCCACTGGATGTTGTAACAGGCCTTCCTTGAATGTCTTTGACCTTTCTTTTTTTCTGCTGACACCTAGGCACTTGTGTCGTTTTCTCTTGATCACATGACTCTGGAGAAGCTTCTTCCTCCGCTGGATCTTTATCCTTGTCTTTTTGTACTGGAAGCTCTAGCACCAGCAAAACATCCTCTTCAGGTTTTCCTATAGCTGGCTCCTGGCACCACTGTAGCACTTTGCTCCTCTGACGTTTGATCCAAGAAGGAACCACTTCACTGTCATAAGGTATAAGCCGATCGTGATGTAGTATCATATTGCGCTTCAAAACTTGAATCTCGTAGAGGACAGAACCACGGCATGCAGAAACAATCAAGGGGCCCTTCCAAGGTACTTGACGCTTGGGGCTTAGTCTTTTCGTTTTGGTGTCATCCTTCACATACACCAGATCTCCAACACTGTAGGAATGCTCTTGTGCACAACATCATGCATCCTCTTTTGACGTTCCTGTGCAGTGCAGAGATGTTCTCTTGTTGTGTTTTGTGCCTCTCTGAGTCCTTCTTCCAGTTTGAACAGGAAATCTGCAACCTTCATTCATTCAGATTTTAGTTCTGCAACACCAGACTGAACATCTTGTGGTTGGTGAACTTCTCTGCCAAACATGAGCCTGTTCGGTGTGAACCCTGTGATTGCATGTTGTGAACTGCGGTAGGCTGAGGTGAGTAGTGGCAAGTGCTTGTCTCAGTTCTTTTGTTTTTGGTTTAACACAGCACCTGATCATCTGGAGTAGGGTTCTGTTAAACCGCTCTACCTGTCCATTAGAAGCTGGATGGTAGGGGGTGGTACTCGTCTTTGTGATTTGCAGGAACTTGCAGACATTCTTAAACAGGGAACTTTCAAAATTGTGACCTTGGTCAGTGTGCAACTCGAGCGGTGCTCCAAAGTGAGCAACAAAGTCATACACAAGCTTCCTTTCTGTAGTCTCAGCCCCTTGGTCAGGAATAGGAAAGGCTTCAACCCATCATGTGAACTGGTCAATTATAACAAGAATGTACTTGTTTCCAGAGCTTGACACTGGGAATGGCCCAAGGATGTCCAAATGGACACGATCTAGAGGTGCTCCAGCTTGGTAGCTTTGCAGCTTGGCTCTTTTCGCTACACCTCTAGATTTGCACGCATTGCAGAGCTGACATGTCTTTATAAACAAGCGAACATCCTCACTCATCCCATGCCAGTGGTAGCTCTGGCATAGACGCTCCAATGTTTTTGCTTCCCCAAGATGACCAGAGTGAAGGGGGTTGTGGCACGCCTGCAGGATCTCTCTTTGCATGGAAACTGGAATTAAGAGCAGCAAAGTTGGGTGTTGAGCTCCTACTTTCTCCCATGAATAGTAGAGTACTCCTTGGCGCAGCCTAACCTGAGACCAGCACAGCCAAAACTTCCTCACTGCAGGACTCTCAAGCAACACCTGATGATTAGTAGGGAGTGTCCCAGATGCTTTCCATGTGTGAAGAGTTGAGAGCACAGGATCAGCTTTCTGGAGGCTGGCAAGCTCTTTAGAGCCAACTGACTGCAGCCAGTTAACTACTGTGACCTCAGGCATAGGTGTATGTAGCCTGCCTGCTTCAATTGACTGAATGTTATCACTAGTGGTCTCGCTGTCAGACTGGATACACCTCACTGCCAGTGGCACAACATCATCAACATCATCTTCAAACCTTGCCCACTGTTCGTGAATTCTTTGGCAGTACTTACATCCTTGGCATGGTAGGTCGGACACGTTCATTCCAGCTTGGTAACAGTCACATTCATCGGACTGTTCTTTGGTTCGCCTTGACATGGCATCTGCATTTGTGTGTTGACGGCCTGCTCGATGTGGAAATCATATCGGCTCAACTCTTCTAACCAATGAGCCAGCTGACCTTCAGGGCATTTGAATCGAAACAGCCAGGTGAGACTTCCATGATCTGTTTGCTTCAGGAACTTTCTGCCCAGTAGGTAGTGGCAGAATTGTCGAGTGAAACGGATGACTGCAAGTAACTCACGTCTAGTGACACAGTATCTCTTCTGTGCTGGCGTAAGGTGGTTGCTGGCATATGTTAGAACTCGTTCTTCTCTCACTGTAGTTGTGACAGAACAGCCCCAATACTGTGGCTTGAGGCATCAGTGTCGAAAATGTACTTGCCTTCAACAGTGGGGTATCCCAGCACCGGTGTAGTTGGCAGCTTTTCCTTTAGCTGTGTAAAAGCATCCTGGTGATCATCTTCCCACAGGAATGTAGCCCCATTCGTTAGAAGGGTGTGGAGAGGGCCTGCCAGTTCAGCAAAAGCTGGAACAAACTTGCAGTAGTAATTACACAGGCCTCCGTCCTTCTTGCGTGCTAAGACGACAGGAGAGGCCCACTTTGATGGGGAAGGGTTGATGACACCTGCTTTAAGCATGGATTGAAGATGCCTTTCTTCTTCACTTTGGAATCCAAGAGGTGTCCTTCTTACTGGCTGAGGCACAGGCTTAGCTGATCCTGTGTCGATCTTGTGCATTACAGCATACATGTAACCCAGGTCAGAATCACTTTTGGGGAAGAGGGGTTCGTACGTTAACAGCAGCTCGATAAAACATTGTTGCTGCTCTTCACTGAGGGTCTCACTAGCAGCACCAATTATGTCTTTGAGATGCTCTGGTATGTGAGAGATTGCTGCTACTCTTCGAACCACCAGTGGTGGGGCTTTGTCTGACTCTTGAATAACACTGTGCTGCACTTTGCTCAGGTGGGCGCGATGGCTCTTCAGAATAAGTTTCAACTAAAAGACCAAGGCATGCTCCTTTCGGGAGGGCTGTTTTGCTGGACGAGAAGTTGCATAGCCTGATTGGTACCCGCTTCTCCATGGTGGTGGCCACACTTCCAGATTCTACAGCTTCTGTGATATTCAAAGGCTCTAGTACAGCTGGAACACCTGGCCTTGGTTCTTCCACCTCTCCCCACACCACACATTCAGATGCAGCTGGTATGGTGGTTGCAGAGGGTTTCTCTGGCAACACAATAGTCTTCTCCATGTCCACTTACTATTACGGAGGTCACCAGCTCATTACCGATAAACACTCTGCCACATGTGTGGATGACAACATCATGAGCCTTCATCAGATCCAATCCCAGGAGGACTGGGTCACGTATGGAAGCTGCATGTACATCCCAGCTGATTGTTCTGGATCCACTCTTGAAGGTGATGTTCAATCCATGTTTTGCCTGCATGTCATCTCCAACTCCTGCATTCAGAAGGTAGGTTTTCTTCAGGCTTGTCAGATCCCTGATTAGAGAAACTCTGATACAGCTCCTCTGAGATTACTGTTGTCTGAGCACCAGTGTCTACCACAGCCTGTGTTGGAATGCCATTTACAGTCAGAGAAATCTGTAGGCTCTCACCCTTGTTTTTGGTACAGCCAATCTGTGGTCCCTGTTGCTGATGATCTGGATGAGGTGTTCACTGTGACCTTGAGCGTTGGTCAGGGTCCTTGTCACCATGGTTACGTGAAGCTGTTGGGCTCAGTGACCTCATGCAGTCCCTCCTGAAGTGGCCTTGCTCCCCACATTTAAAACATGGGCCAGCTGTTCCATGGTTTGGGCTTGGAGACTGAGAGCGTATTCGGCTGGGAATGCATTTGGTGATGGTTATGTGAGCAGACATATCGTATCGCAGCTCCTCTCAAGCATTCATGCAGCCTGTCCTCTCTTTCTGCAGCGTTCCATGCATACTTCCTAGCCTGGCGCTCGAATGGCAACAAGAAAGAGTTCCAGTCATCATTTCCATCAAATGTGGCAAGTTAAGGTCGGTGCATTTCCTGCAGAGTGTACTGACTTTGGTGATCAGAGCTATTAGGCCTGTGCTCATGATTGTTGGGAAACAAATGTTGCATTTCACGCTCAGAGTCTCTTGTCTCTCTCTGTCTACTGTCAGGTTCAGGGTTGGCGCTCCTCCTGTTGGGGCCAGAGTTGCAGGCCCACTGATTGATGACAAATGGGCCACCAACACAATTTCTTGGTCTTACTGGTAATTCCCAAGAGCCAGAAGGTAGAGCATCAAGGTCAGTTGCATGCCTATCCAATGAGGGGCGCTGTGAGGTCTCATCTCCCTCTCCACTTGGAGCAGCAAGAGGTGGTGAGGCCTGTTGTGCAGCAGGATTTCCTCCTGTTATGTGTGTTAGGACATCAAGGTGGTGCATAAGCAGTGCCTTGTCTGTTGATTTTGGTTATCCAACAACGCTCATAACCATCTTGGGGCTCTGTCTGGCTCAGAAGATCCAGCTGGAGCTATTGTTGTTATTATCAGAGTCAGGTGTGCCTTGGACTGCCAGTGTGCTGCTTAGCCTGAGTGAATTTACAGTTTTAGCCTCTGCTGACAACCACCCAAGCCACTGGTGAGCGTTGTAACATCAGCTCCTGAATCTGGTTAGCTGCTTATCAGTACCTGTTATCTCTGCTAGCTCCAGTTAAATTCCGCTAGCTCCAGTTAGCTTCTGTTAGCTCCAGTTAGCGTCTGCTAGCTCCAGTTAGTGTCTGTTAGCTTCCGACAGCTCTGGTTAGCTCTTCTTATTTTGCCAGATGGATGTACTCACAGTTATCAAAACTTTGAAGATCCCATTTCTGACACCAGTTGTTGTGCTTTCACCTTTTTGAGTGAGCTAAGCTAGCTCGTCTGGGTGTGAGTGGGTGGACATCACTTCACATAACAAGGAATCTTCAGATTATGGACTTTAGTGAATTTGGGTAGGTGAGTGTCGTTTCTGGGCTCTCTTCATCAAAGGTGTCGGCGAGTAGTATGTTGATAAAAGTATTCTGTGGAGGCAAGGCTGGGTGGAATGATAGAGCAATCTTTATTGAAACAGATGCCAGCGTCCGAATCAGAATCGGCCGCATTCTGATTTTCTCAAATCTTATGCAAAAGCAAGGCCAAAACGCTTCGCCATCTGCCCTATCAGAACTCCTATTAAGCCTTCGATCGTAGGAGATCTACCAAGTGCCACCCTTCACCTTGTCTTCCCGCATGGGCTTTTAGAGTCCCTTATCCAGTACACAGCCACTTCTTCAAATTGGTCACCTTAGTAAATTATCCAATAGACTAAAAGAGGAGTTGACCTGTCTCCCTGCTCATCTCCCACCATTTGGCGTGCAGGTCAAACTCAGGTTTAGTGTTTTATGATGGCTTTGGTGGCTGCTAACTTTTGACACCCTCACAGTTGGAAACCAACTCCTGGACCGTCACCCACACAAGGAAACACAATTAGTCATTGTTAAATCTAAACTATGTAAACTCAAAGATTAGAATGGGTTGCCATCCAGGTACCTCATATTCCCCTGCTAGGTCTCGAAAAAAACGTACAAACACATTCACAATGATTTACCCTTGTCCAACTCCTGTCGCCGTGCTTGTCTGTTTTCAACAAAGGGCTCCTCATCCAATCCTATTACTAAATTCAGAGTCCTATTTTGAACTGCAATTTAGGGTAAGCTAATTAATTAATTTCTTGTGAGGCCCTATAGCACCTTATTTGAAGTTACTTTATGACAGCATTCAGCCACAAACAGTAGCCTTACAAACTGTACACTATGCTGTGTTGAAGGCCCCAGCTCAGGCACAGAACAGCAAGCCAGAGCTGTCCATGCAACAAGCCGTTCACGAGTGTAGTTTAACCTAAACTGCTATTTCCTGAGTTCTTGCCACATCCCTATGTGTCACATTCATGAACCAAGCAACATGCTACATCTAGTAACAAGTAACACATCGTGAAGGAGGAGGGACTGCCTTACACTAGTTAAAATTGCTTTGACTTGGATAGCTGAAGCAGTGATAAGAAAAAATATGGCAACATGTGGGACAAACAGTATATGTCATGTCAGAAGTCAACAGGGGGATGGACCCAGCATTTTCCTTTTCTTTGCTCAAGAGATGGGAGAACCACAGAATCATCTTCACTGCTTGTCAGCTCCATTTTGTCTTGTATTGTGAATTTTCACAATGAATAGAATGGATTCATAGTGCAATGTTTCTGTGCATACCATTTTTGTATTGGACAGTGGATTTTAAATAAATGCATTTGAAATGAACTGGCTCAGTTTGAAAAAGCCTTAACTCTTCTTTCTTTCTTTCTTTCTTTCTTTCTTCCTTTCCGTTCTTTCAATATGTTTCCTTGCATTGCCAATACATTGAAAAGTGGCAAAATTATGTTTGAGTGGAGCATCCCTTTTGTTGTGGCTGTACCATGATAGTATTATAACTGCAAAAAAACAAAGGAAAACTGTAATATACATTTTAGATCATATCTCACACCCCTATTTCTTGGAGTGGATGTCTGTAGGTGGTCATAGTTTGAGGGTGTTTGCAGCATTCACAAAAATAGGAGGAGAAACACATATTTCTTAATCAACGTTGTTTTTTTTTTTATCTATATAAGAACTGGCAATCTTAATGGATAAAATCGCATCGAAGCAACATTTGATTTGTGCTTCTTCTAAGGGTATGATGAAAAATCTTCAGGTCATGTAAGAGAATTTAAAAACATTCAGGTTACTCTTTGACACTCTTTGGGAAAGTCATTTTTCTTTTGCTCTACTCCCTCAGATGGTTTATACGGAGCCCCGTAAGGGACATGAAGGGGAAAAAATTATGAATGAAAAAAAGGGATCTCGCAAACATGTTTTAATGTCATTGTGAGATCCCGCAAAACTTTTGCGAGATCTCGCAAAAATGTTTTAATTTAGGTCAATGTATTTCCAGGTCAGGGAAACTGAAAACAGTTTCTTGCCATGGCATCCAAAATTAACATGGTAACCACTTTTGATGGAGATAAAAGACACATAGCTTGAGATAAAGCAAAGTACAATTCATCAACTTTAACCCTAAAAATGTAACGTTAAAATTGTTGGAATGGCATAACTTACATTAGAGCAAGGAAGAGATGAACGTTGACATTAGTTTAAGCTAGCGTAACATTAACGCTAATACCATTTCCCCCTATATTAGTCACTATCCCAGGCTCTATGTTGTTACGTCAACAACAATACTGGCTAAATATATCAAGGAACAACATTAAGTTCATATGTAAAATGGATAAAGTTTAGCCTACTTTAACGACAGTTTAATACCAATTACACTGTTTGAGTGGCTGCAGTAGGATTACATTATTTAGTGTCATCCACAGTTTATGATTGCAACACCACTGTCATAAATACAAATCCCAGATTGGTAACAATTTGTCAGAGATAATGTAGGCGCCAACTACAAACAAGACTCATTACATCATAACAATGTTGTGTTGTGGAAACTTGTAATCTTGAAGTAAGCATGCATGGAAGTTACATAGTGCAGGTACAGTACAAGTGATCAGGGGTTGGAGTGGCTGTGACAGACACTTCAATCTCAATAGAATCATGTTGTAAAGACGATTAAGAAGGGACACTGTGGACACTCTGTTTTCATCTAATCAAGGTGTGTCTTGCATCATGTGTGATGAATGCATCTCTTTGTACCTTTATTAAAACTGTTGTGTTGATTGAATTCATGACTTTATGAAGACATTTTCAAATTGTTTTGCACCCTGTGTCACAAATTCCATTAACTCTTAGTTTGTTTTCATCTGGTTTTGTTAACATGCATTGACTTCCCTGTAGTTTCAGACCCTGCCACTCCCTGTTGCCATGCAATCAACTCATTCCCCTCATCTGGGTTTCCCTGCCCCTCTCCTCACCTGCAGGCACTGGTGTAGTCCAGGGTATACGCAGGTATACGGGTATACCCACTTACTTGTCAGTCAGCATTGCGTATACCCACTTCTAAATCCCCCCTGATGATTCACTTTCCTAAGGTATTAAACCATTTGACCGCCCTCGTGGTGTACCAGCATACTGAAATGGAGTGCACCTTAGTACGCTGAGTAGCTCCCCGTACATGAAAACCCATTGGTCAAGTTAGATTGATCGACAGCCATCAAGCCAATCACAGCCATTGGACCAAACCCAATAGTTCTGTCCGCCCTGGAAAGTAAACACTGACATGCTAACACGGAGCTGCCGTCACTCACTGCCACAGGCAGCGAACAGAGCAGAGGTATGAAACAGTTATTTAACTAGTTAATAATGTAGAATTCTGTCTGTAAATAACATAACTATGTCTTGCTTCGTGGCATGTCAGCTAATATTAAGCAAGCCAAGTAAAGTTAACACTAGAACGGCCGAAATTCCAACACTACTAGAACGGCCGCAACGGTCATTTTGACCGCTAGATTTTAAACTCTGTAATCTCTCATGTTAACAACCATTTGAGTGATGAATGCATTCATTGTGTCATGATATTTTTCTTAAAACGAAATAACAGCAAAATGTACATTTTAACAAGTTTAATTATACATTTATCAATATTCATATCATCGCACATAGTAAACCGTAATTATTGCATATTTACACATGATTTTAATAGAGAAATCTCAGAACAAGAAAATAATAATTAAAAGTAACTTATTTGATTATTAAAGAATTAATTTTAATTCTTAATGATATATAATACAAAATAATAATAATCGAAAAAGCTGGAAACGAGCTGCTCTAATACAAAAAAAGAGCCATTCCGATCACTGGTCACAGTCTCCACAGATTACCTCCGCTCTCCTCGCACAGTCAGCACACACGGGCTTGTGGCATTCCAATTGTCCGACGTTTGGTTCCGTTTGCAGCTCTTTCGGACCGGCACTGCCTCCGTGTCCGTGTCTGCTGCATGCTGCTGCTGCTGCGGTGGTTGCTGCCGCTGCCGTGGCAGCTCCTCTGCCAGCTGCTGCAGGACCTCCGGGCTCTCCTGCTGCTGGTGTTCCTTGAATAAGATGCGGGCATTGATCCCAGCCAGGTCGAGGAAGAAGATGTTATAGAAGACCGCCACCGGCCGTGTACCGCCTGTGACGGAGTACTCCCTCGCATCTGGTCCGGGTCCTCGCCGTACTTTGTGTTGTTGTGGTATCACAGACTTTGGTTTTGCCTTCGCCCCACTAAAGGTGCCCACACCAGTGTGCACGGTCCTCGGGATGCAGACAGTCTTTCTCGGCTATCCCTGGTACACAGTCCGAGTCGCATCACTTCAGCACCGAACTGCTCCGCTGGCTGTTTCACGGAGGGGGGAACTCCCGTTTTTGGTGCCAACCAGGCTATAAAATGCAGCTATATAATAATTAACTCACAAGTAAATTCGCAAGGAAGAGCAGCTGGAGACGCTAACACAGAGACAAGAGAGACAAAGAGAGCAGCAAACCGCGCGAAAAATGAAACAATGAAACCCGCGAAATGATGAGCGGTCAATATGACCGCTTGTGGCCGGAATAGGTATAATCTATAATATTTTCTTTGTCTTTTGTGTAATTTATATAAAAACTATTTAAAATTAAAATTCAGACACATTTAGGAAAAGTCATGAAAGGGCAACATTGCATTTCTTCATTCAACAAAGTTATTGCACATATAAATTTGAAAACGGTCAAAATGACCGTCTTGGCCGTTCTAGTGTTAATGGTAACTGACAGGTAGTTTTCTAGAGACATCCACTGATTTTGATATTATTCAACATTATCATTATTCTTTTTGTTAGGAATGCCAAAAAGGAAAAGGCAGCAGAAGATTGACTTCTTTGTCAAGTCAAGTTGTCATGTAAGTGGAGTTATGTGACAGGAGGGAAACAGAAAGTTAGCTCAACTCATCCCTGTTACAGCTCTCAGAAACTAGAAAAGAATAGAGATGAAGACAATGAAATGCAATAAAACTATTAAAATCTTAAATAATAAGAGGAATAAAATATGATAGAGTTCTTTATGTAGGATGTTTATGGGGAAGGGAAGTCCAGGAGTCAGGACAAAGGAGAGCTAAGGAATAAGGAATAGTTCACACAAAATGCATAGTTGTCTCTCACTAGTCTGTGGACCAGTATTGGTTTAGTAATTTCATAATCCTTCCTCCCTCAGTTCAAGCAGCAGAAATTATGTGACGATGAGCAAATACTACTGACAGACTTTTGGGTAACCTAAATAGAGTAGTCTTACATGTCACTAGGGCTGCACGATATTAGGAAAAACTGACATTGCAATTTTTTTTAACCCTGCAATATATATTGCGATATTAAAAAAATACAGGAATTTTCATCAGATGACCTGAATAGCACTTTATGTTATGCTACACTGCTGCTATCTTGTGGACAATTAACCTGCACTGATCTAACCTCTTTTTGTCGTACTGAGCTGTGTGGTACAGACATAAATGGTCAAACAAATTAGTTGTGTTACCTCTCGTGGCAACAGATGTAGGGCACGGTTGACACAGAACACGTGTTTGGTCAATATCATCTTCTTGTAGCTGAAATAAATCCAGATAACTGACGTTGCTTTTCTTTTTGGAACCAAGTCTTCGTTTTTGGAGATTTTTTCTTGTTGTTGCTCATTTTTCAATGTTGTTACCAGCGACTCACTCCATGTGATTGGTGGATCGCTGTGCATGTCAGGTACCCTTGAAATTAGATGACTTTATTTGCCTCCTACATCGCAGGCCCTGTGATGTGACTTTTGCGCACATGTACATCGTAATGACGATGCCTAAACGATATATCGTGCAGCCCTACATGTAAAACAGGGCGTTTTTCTTGGCTGCGTTAAAAAAAGGCCAAAAATTGAGAGTATACCCACTTCTCCAGGGACCACTACACCACCACCTGCAGGCCATTCCCTAAATAGTTCCTCAGTATTTATACTGATCCACTTCCACCTGTTCCCTGCCAGATTGTATCGTGCTTGTTTTCACCAAGCTCTCAATCGTACCTTATCCTGTTTTTGCCTGACCTGCCTGTTCTGAACCTGCTTGCCTGTTTTTCGGACCTTGGATACCCAGCCTGCCCCTCTTCGTTTTTGTTTGCCTGTGTGACTGAACTCCTGGTTTTGACTTTGCCTGAACTTGTTAAATAAACTGAACTGTCTCGTTGTCTTGTTTTTGGGTTCTACTCTGCGAGTACCAGTGAACTTTAAAGTACAATCTGGCCAACAAGAACCCAGCCGACTCTAATTCACTCTGAGCATAGCTGGAGTGACAGGCCAGCGCCATTAAGCGCCACGACAAACAACTTGCCTCTATAACGGGGGGTTTGCAGGAGATGGCTACGAGAGGAACATAGGTTCCGTTCAGGAACACTTCCAGAGGCTCTCCCTGTCAGACCATGGATCGGGTCTTGTGCCGTCCTTCAGTCCAGACTCCTCCTGCAACAGAGGTGCGCTTGCCTCCTCCGGAACGTTATTCCAGTGCTTCTGGTTCCTGCCGGCCATTCCTCGTGCAGTGTTCCCTCGCCTTCGAGCTCCAGTCTTCTGCCTTTCCCTCAGAGAGCTCCCAGGTAGCATATATCGTCTCTCTTTTCTCAGGCAGAGCCAAAGACTGGGGGAGCAATCCCCTATCTACTCGTCGGTCAAGTTGTTCTCCGCCGAGCTCTGGAAGGTTTTCAATCACGCCACACCCGGAAGAGAGGCTGCTTGAGGTTTGTTCAGCCTGACACAGAGAGGGAGATCCGTGTCTGACTACTCCATTGAGTTCCACACCATAGCAGCTGAGAACAACTGGAATGCTGCCTCTTGGATGCCTTATACCATGGACTTCCCAACTGCATTAAGGACGAGCTCGCGGCCTGAGATCTTCCTGACGACTTAGATGTGCTTGTCGCCCTCTCCATCTGCATTGACGGCCTTCTTCGGGAACGGAGAAAGGAGAGGGTCCTGTCCGCTGTTCCACAAGTGCCGCTTTACCAGCCATCCCATCCTTTGTGGCTCTCTTCTGAATAGGTCTCCGGCACCCCTAGCGACTCTCCAGTGCCTATGCAGCTTGGTCGGACTTGGCTCTCCATGGCAGAAGGACAGTGCCACTGCTGTTGATGGCTGTCTTCTCTGCAGGGTTGCACATCGATCAACTACTCTTCAAGTGACCATGTCAGGTAACCACAGTGAAACACTTACCTTTCACCTTATCCATGCACCTCAACAGCTGGTCATCTTGGGGTATCCTTGGCTTAAGAGACATAATCCACACATAGACTGGGCTTCAGGAACTATACTGCAGTGGAGTGTTCATTGTCATACTGTCTGTCTGAGATCTGCCCTGTCATCTGCTCTTAGTCTGCCTGTTACCTCTGACTTTCCAGATATTTCCGGAGTTCCTAAGGATTACCTGGATCTTAAGGAGGTTTTAACAAAGCCCGGTCCACCTCCTTGCTGCTGCATTGCCCATATGACTGTGCTATTGACCTCCTCTCAGGTACTTCCCCTCCTTAAGGCCGACTCTTCTCCCTATCTGCTCCTGTTTCAGGGCTATTTTCATCAAATGTGTCGGCGTGTAGTTTTATGATAAAATAATTCTGCGGAGGCAAGGCTGGGTGGAATGATGCGGCCGCGCTCTGGTGTTCTCTAATCCTGACAAAGTTCTGCCCAATGCTTTGCCCTCTGCTCTACCAGAAATCTTCTTGGACCTTCTATCTTATTTAATCAAGTAACCACCCCCCGTTCTCTTCTCGTGCAGGCCTTTTTAAAGTTCCTTCGGCTGTACCTCCCTACTTTTTCTAACTGATCACTTTGGTGGGTTGGGGGTCCATCTATCCAATAGACTGAAAGAGGAGTTGATCTGTCTCCCTGCTCATCTCCCATAAATCACTGAATCTGCTGCTGTCATGTTGTGGAAATTCTCCTTTGTGAGGTAGAGAGTTGCTAAGTCTCCGAAGAACTTCAGACTTCAGCATATGAATCAGATGTCATTTAATGAAACACGCAGCGTGGAGAAGAAGGCAAAGCGTTCTCTCCCGAACTCTGAATTGTTATCCATTAAGTACGGATCAGAGAGGAGGTTACATTCATTTACAACAGTCATAAAACATCTTCTTTACAGAATAATGACTCTTTGATATTTGGGTGTATCCTGTCTTCCCAAGACAGTGACCCTTTGATGTAACAGATGGGACAGCAAATGTTATCTTATCTAAACTTGTGTATCTTCCCATGTGGGGATGTGCCCCCTCCTGTGGCTCTATTGACACCTCAGGCAGTGTGACAATCTCTCTCCCCCCTCCTGTCCTTACAGCACATTTGATAACAAAAGGAAGACTATGTAATTTTCTCACAGTCACTTCTTGGGTCTTCCCCCCCAAGACAGCCCAAATGGTCACTCTGTCCTTCTACGGGAACATAAATGTTGAGACATCTCCCACCATCTGGTATGGGGATCAAACTCCGTTTTAGTGCTTTATGGTGGCCTTGCCATCTACTAACCTTTAACACCCAGACAGCTGGATAATAACTGTGGGACCCCTGGACCCGAAACACCACAACAGCCACATTCCTTAACTCACGCAAGGAGAAGCAATTGGTCGTGGTTAAATCTAAACTAGGTCAAATCAAAGATCAGAATGTGTTGCAGTCCAGATACCTCACACCTGAGACCAAGGCTATGGAGAAATATATTAATGACTCCTTGGCTGCAGGAATCATTTGGCCATCATCATCTCCCGCTGGAGCAGGGTTTTTCTTTGTGGGGAAGAATGACAAATCCCTGTGACCTTGCACTGACTACAGGGGACTCAATATCAAAACATACTATGTCACCCCTTCCACTAATCTCCTCTGCTTTTGAACTGCTACAGGGAGCTACCACTTATTCCAAACTCGACCTCCGCAACACTTCCCATTTGGTGAGAATCAGTGATGGGGACAAGTGGAAGACCACTTTTAATACTTTTCTATATAATATTTAGTTATGCCATTCGGTCTCACCGATGCCCCCACCGTCTTCCAGGGGTTGGTTAATGATGTTCTTCGGGACCTGCTCAATATTTGTGTTTTTGTTTACTTGGATGATATTCTCATGTCGAAGTATCCTTGAGCAAAATACTGAACCCCAAAATTGCTCCTGATGTGCAGTTGGCATCTTGTGTGGGGGCCTCTGCCATCAGTAAGGGCCCTGCGATGAGCTGGCGACTCATCCAGGGTGTACCCTGCCTTCGACCCATAGAGAAACTGGGATTGGCTCCAGTAATCCCCGCGACCCCTTGAAAAAGGGGGATGAAATGTGGTAACATCCCCGCAACCCTCATGGATAAGCGGAAAAAGATGAGATGAGATGAGATGGACGATATTCTCATCTTTTCTAACTCCAAACAGGAGCATGTGTTGCATATACGCCGAGTCCTCCAGAGGCTCTTGGAGAACCAGCTCTTCGTTCAGGCAGAAAAGTGGGAGTTCCACGCCTCAGAGGTATTCTTGCTGGAGTTCGTTGTCAACCCTGGTAACATCCGGATGTATCAGGCCAAGACCAGGGTGGTCACCGACTGGCCTGCTCCTCCCACACGCAATGAACTTAAATGCTTATGGGTTTCGCAAACTTCTACCGATGGTTCCTCCGAAACTACAGTTCAGTGGCAGCTCCTCTCACCGCCCTCACCTCCCTGAATGTGCCCTTCCGGTGGTCCTCCACGGCTGAGAGAGCTTTTGGTAAGTTGAAATATGTTTCACCTCTGCTCCCATTCTCATATTCCCTGACCCCTCTCTTTCTCAGCGGTCAGCCGAGGATCAGAAGGTTCACCCATGTGCCTTCTTCTCCCGGAAGCTGTCTCCAGCAGAGAGGAATTACGACATATGGAACTGGGAACTGTTGGCAGTGAAGCTTACACTATAGGAGTAGAGACACTGGTTGGAGGGGGCAGAGCAGTCATTTGTGGTCTGGACAGATTACAGAAATCTAGAATACATCCGTTCAGCCAAGCGGCGGAACTCTTATTAATCTAGGTGGGCACTATTCTTTGACCATTTTCAATTCTCCCTCTTTTACCGACCAGGCTTAAAGAACATCAAACCCGACGCCCTGTCTCATAAGTTCCAGCCGGAAAGCTCTCCTTCCCATCCTGAAGATATCCTCCCTCCGGCATGTGTCATCAGTGTGGTAACCTGGGAGGTGGAGTTTAAGGTAAAGCACTCCCATGCTGAACATCCTGCTCCCAGCGCTTGTCCTGATGACCGTCTGTTTGTCCCTGCCAGCCTCCGTCCTCAGGTTCTCCAGTGAGGCCACTCGTCCCGTCTGGCTTGTCACCCTGATGTGAGATGCACTCTAGCACTGCTACAGCAACGTTTCTGGTGGTCTTCTAACCCTGCTCTCAACATAAGAGTACTCACCAAGCTCTCTCCGGCCTTCTTCATCCCCTGCCAGTTCCTCGTTGCCCCTGGTCCCACATCTCTTTGGACTTTGTCACCGACCTACCACCCTCTGATGGTAACACAGTCATACTTGCTGTTATTGATCGGTTTTTTCAAAACCGTCCAACTTATTCCATTACCTTAATTACCCACTGCCAAAGAAACTGCTGAAGTCAAGCTGCAACATGTGTTCCGGCTGCATGGTCTCCCCAGTGACATGGTCTCTGACCGGGGGCCACAATTTACCTCTCACTTTTGGTCTGAGTTTTGCAGTCTGCTGGGGCCACCATCAGTCTGTCATCTGGTTTCGACCCTCAATCTAATGGTCAGGCCGAGCGCATGAACCAAGAGATTGAGACGGCTCCACGCTGTCTCTCCTCCTGCAATCCTTCCTCATGGTTGAAACAACTCCTGTGGATCGAGTATGCCCATAACACCTCTCTCGCCATTCAAATGCTCCCGGGGTTACCAACTAGCGCTCTTCCCGCGTGAGGCCAGCGTCCCCTCAGTCCAGGCGTTCATCTGGCAGTTTCGACGCACTTGGATGCAGGCCCCCTCCACCCTTCTGCACACCTCCAACCATTAGAGTGGAGTCCAAGAAGTTTGCTCCCCGTTTTGTGGGCTCATTCCCCATCTCGAGGGTCATCAACCCTGCAGCTGTCCGTCTTCGTCTACCACGGTCCATGAGGATTCACCCTACCTTCTATGTCTCCAAGGTCAAACCTGTTAATGAGAGCCCGCTTTAGCCCTCCTCCAGACCCCCCCCCTGCCGTTTCAGATCCTACCACTCCCTCTTGCCATGCAATCAACTCATTCCCCTCACCTGGGTTTCCCTGCCCATCTCCTCACCTGCAGGCCAACTAGCTCTGACAATAAGGTATAATAAAGTTATTGAGAGGCTGCCACAGAAGACATCTTTATTTTTTTTGGCCTTTTATGGCTATATTGATAGTACAGCTGAAGAGGATGACAGGAAACAGGGAGAGAGAGGGGGGGAGTGACACGCAGTAAAGGGACTCAGGCTGGGAGTCGAGGCCGTGAGCCTCAGCACATGAGACGCCCACTCTACCAACTGAGCTAAACGGTGCCCCCACAGAATATTTTAACATGAAAAGGGACTGGGAGTTTTGCCAGTTTTTGTCACTGGTTTAATAAAAAGAAAGTTTACCAATAACAAAAGTGCATAGAGTGAAGTGGCTTGCCTCTGTGTTTAAGGTGGTGGGTACCAGAATGCTCTGAAACAATCCTTGAAGGGAAAAATGAGAGGATGTATGCAAAGGACTATATGTCTCAGAGTATTTCGAAGTTTAAAAAAACAAGAAGCTGTTTCTACATGTAGACTGCCACATGCTTCCTTTAATACACACGGAGTAACCTTTTTAACTACTCAAGTGGCTTTACTGGAGATTTCACACAATCCCCCCAATGATCCAACTCTCCCTCAATCGATGGCAGTATCCCTGACTGGCTTCCAAGGTGCTAACAATGCCAATGCCAGGAGATTCAGTGCATTTTGTCCTGTGCAGCATTAATGCCATTTTATTGAATTGCATCAGATGTCCAGTTCAGTAATATTCAAGTCAAAAAGAAAAAATTGAGCACTTCAAAGTGGTTTAATTTTACACTTAACAGTACTTATGACCAAGCTCACTTCTAAGTGGAGACTGCACTTTCATTATGTAGCGCCCTCTAGACGTCAGATCTATCTTCTCGAGGTGCACTCCCCAACTTCATTATGTTTTTCTTACAACCTCTTTATTAGTTATCTAATTAATACGATAAGGTAACTACACTGTAACACACTGTTTATTATCCACTGTTATTTATAATGTTCTAACTGATTAAAATGCTTTTTGTCTCTAGTTGTGTTTCGTTTTAATGACTGTGTTTTAACCACTACAGTACATAGATGACATTAACCATTGAAATGTCTTCCAAATGTGTACCCTTTAACTTGTAATTCTCCCTCTTGAGCACTCTTAGGTCAATTACAAATATAAGCAACACTATTTATAACATACAAGGAGAAAGAAATAGCCACAGGTAAGTATTAATTATTTACTTTAGTAAAAAGAGCTTTACTTTGGTAAATATTCAGCAACAAAACAATATTTGAATCGTGGGAAAATAAACAAATAATAATAATTCAATTTTGAGTCCTCGTATTTAAGGTCATTTCTAGTCAATAACCCCAAATAAAAGATATCTCTGACAATTCCAGTAAACAAAAATGTCTCTTCAATGTCCCCAATAAACCATTCAAAATCAACAACAAACACCCAGAATATCACTCTCACTACTTAAATGAAAATAAAAAGGTACCCTTTAATCAGAGTATCAATGCAGGCCTGAGGCATCGCTTGGGTTCCTGGAAGCCAAGAAACCAACATGGCTGCTCCGGCCTTGCGCAGAAAGAAAAAACAAAACAAAAAAAACACCGGTGATAATGACCTCGCTGTAATGGCGTCGTCCTGGTCCGTCTAGTCTGGCAGCAGGTTGCTTGGACGTGGGCCGTAGACGAGTCCCTCGAGCTCCAAGTGATGTCTGTGGTAGACAGTCACACACGGTCCACTGCATGAAAAGTGGGATTTTCGTCAGTATGCGGCACTGTAGATTGACGTGGAATTTCAGGTTTGCTGCTGCACGCGGCAATTTGCAGGCAACACTGAAAACTGACGTAAATTGTCGGAAATTGACGTGGGCCTTGCTTGGCAGTTGTCCCCCAATGACCCCCCTCCCCCTGATTCTAGGGGAGGCTTTAGCATGTAAATGAAAATGCTGTGAGCTATACAAATGCAAATCAGGGTTGCAGGGGGAGTTTTACCCCAGGTGACCTTTTTCTAAGAGGTGTTAACTTCATTTTAAGAAAATCTCTGGTATAAATAGATCAGGCTCAGTAGCTATAGCCTAATTATAGACCCTTATATTTGAGCTTGAATGGATTTATTTAATGAAAGTATGCTAGATTAATTACTGTGTATGTCATTAGCAATGGCCAATGTTATGTAAAAAAGATTATTTATTCTTTTCTCTCTCTCTCTCTCTCTCTCTCCTGGGAACAAGTTAAAAATAAAACGCCAGTTGTTAAGAAGTTAAAATTTGCATGAAATATTTTGAGATAACCAAGATATTAAAATGTAAAAAAAAAAAAACTATTTCTATAATTTCATGGGTTCTGAATGTTTTAAAAGCAGTTGAAAAGTAATTCTTATTGCGTGTGAGAGTTCATGACCTGTAAGAGTTTTTAAACTTCCGGGTAGACCGGAGCGTGAGTGACGAGGAAGAAGGAGCGGAGAGTTAATGGCGTCGAGCAGCTGACAGTGGACTGTGTGTGTCGTCAGTGTCGTGTTTTATCACTAACAGACTGTGAACTGTTGTCGGACGACATGCTGTGAGTGTGTGAGTTGGACTCTCCATCGCAGTCGAAGTGTTAGTGCTTTAATGGACACGAAGCAAGTTCGGCTAAGCAAGCTAGCAGGAGCTAAGCTAGCTAGCAAGAATGTCGCCGACGGACGGAGCTTCGCTGCCGCAGAGGGACACGGAGGTATATCGCTGCTAACATTTTGTTTTCACAGACTAACCTCGCCTCATAACAAGGCTGCGACCTCCTGTTAGCTCGGAGCCACGTCTGCAAGTCCAGATTTACACGATGCCGATAATGACGCCATTGTGTGTAAGTAACTGTTACTGTTTTCTCACTCGCTTAATTTTACTGTGACTTACGTTTCTTTATTCATACCAGTCTTTTTAATTGTTTTCCAGCTGCCTGTAAGACATTACAAGACAGTACGCAGGACAACAAACAACCAGATCTTCCATCGCAGGCTGATGCTGTGAGGAGTTCAGCTCGGAGTCGATCGAGGACAAAGAGGGTAAGATTTATTAGATTAGATCCGTTTTTGGTCAATGTGACTATTATTCTAATAAATAATAGATGTGTTGTGTCCATACGCAGTGCATCGCGCAGTACTGATCGTCTTCATTGGTTGTTTTTACAGCTGCTGGAAGCGAGACAGAGTGCTAGCTGAGGATGAGGTGGACCTTTGGAAGTGCGCCGCCATGGACCTGATGTCTGAGGAGGAAGACGGCACAAGATTGCGGGGTGTCTGGATGGATTGTGCGACCTCCGTCCGTTGGCAGCCGGGAGCTCACCGAGCTCTGCGCCACACTGCTGTCACATGAGAGGCGATTCCGAAGTACAGGGCAGCGCACCACAGACGTCTGCAATAACGGACACTTCGCGGTGCTGTAGGATTTTGGGCTTCCCGTTTGTTGTGTGGGCATATTATGCTTTGTACATGCTGTGTGTTTGTGCTAATAAAACTCTTTCTTTGAATAAACAACTCCTTCCTGGCATATGTTCCTTTCCTCAGTAAATTCATTCATGTCATTGATGATATCATAAATATAAATGAATGAATAAATCATATAAATATAAATATATAAACATAATATATATATATATTCCCACCGGGGTTTACATTTATAATGACCCAGGGTGACCAATCACGAGTGATTTTGCTTGTTTATGAGTAGTGGTTTCATCCAATACTGAGTGAGGATATTCAAGCCAGCCCACACATCCTCTGGCCAGGCGTGGTTTCGCTGCTATTCATATGTAAATTAGAGGCGTTCGCACCTCCGGGAGCTCCACTGACGTCATGGTTCGTTTCCGACAATTTTCGGCACAGACAAACGCCACGTTCACAGCCTGGAAATTGTCGTTAACTGCCGAAAATTAGGGAGATTTCCGGGCGTTTACGGGGCCGAAAATCCCACTTTTCATGCAGTGGTCTCTCCAGCAGGTATGTTCACACAGCATGCAAACGTCGGCTTCACTTATGGGAGTGCTGAGGTAGCCACTCTTTCGTGATGGACTTCAGGCAATCTAACATGAGCTATGCTAACTTTAGCAGTAATCCTCACTGAGCATTTATCTCCGGAGTCCGCCTCATTTCAACTCAACAAGAGGTTAAGTTCAATGAACAGTCACAACGAGACACTCTATCCGATTATCTCGCGTACCTTCCTTAACCAGTGTCTTTCTCAATGTCTTTTCTGGCTGTAGCTCCGCTCCACCATGCAACTCCTCGCTTGCTTCTTTCCTCCTCCTCTCTCTTCTTCCGGATCTGCTCGACCTCTCACCCCACTCTCTCATGGGATTCACTCAGGTAAGTAAAACTTAAACTAATTTATGTTTTCATTTTTAACGGGAAAAATTGCATTTCCTGCGAAAATACAGCGTGAATGCTAAAGGTGGAAGTGATTTCGGAAATCTGTGGAATGTACTGGAAAATGCATAAAACTATAAGAATGGTCAAGAATTTGCAGAAAAAGCTGATTTTTTCAAAAGCTGAAAAGGCAGAAGGGCTGAAAGAGCTTAACAGGGTGAAAAAAGGCTAGAAAGGTGAAAAGTTAAAGGCTGAAAGAGCTTAAAAAGGTCAAAAAAGGATGAAAAGGATGAAAAGATGTAGAGTTAGAGGGCCAAAAAAGCTTAAAAAGGTGGAATAAGGCTGAAAATGTTGAAAAGTTAAAGGGTGAAAGAGCTTAAAATGGCTGCACATACGCTGAAGCAGGAGCCACCATGGAGCAAGCCAACAAGATTTCCTAAATTTCTATGTATATATTGTCTGTGTAAAGTAAAAGATGTGGGATCCAAATCAAGCTGAAGAGAATTCTTTCTCCAGTTTTCCAGCTGCTCTCCACTCTAGCGATGATGTCACACACTCTAGTTCATAAAGTACACACGCATTCTTTGGCTACACACGCTGGAGAAGTAGGAGAGCCAAAGATGAAATGCTCCCATAAGAATAAATCTGAAGTTTTTACCGTCCAAAAACAATGTTACGTTATATATACGCTAGTCAAGCACTAGGACCAAGCGGAAAACGGCCGCTCAAGCTGAAGCCTGTTTCCCTGCGTTTAGACCCGCCCACAAGCTCCTCGATTGGCTCTGCCATGTCTTGTGTGATTGGCTGTCCCCGCTGTCACTCCATCTTGCTTGCACACCGGTCTGCTAGTTACTCAGGAGTCCTCATTAATCTGCCTCTGTGAGTTGGGTGTTTGTTCTGCCTGGAATGCTAGAAGGATTGTAATATCAGAGGTTTCATTCACATTAACGTTTGAATCGGTGTCCATGTGCGTATGTGCGTACGTGATTGCGTGTGTGTGTATGTGTGTTTGGTAATTAGGTGCAGCCAGGATGTAAATTACCAGTTAATAATAGCTGGGACGTATATTTGTTTTAATCACTTAACAGACCAGGCGTTTAAGTCAACAGTTGTGCATCTCTGCAAGTGAAGTTGTTGCAGCGGAGGAAACTCCTCATCTCTGCTGTCACTCACGGTGGCGGACATTTGTTTCTCCATCGCCCTGATCATTTTGCGGGACACTCTCTCGTGGCGTGCCCGTTAGCTGATAACTCATCCCCGCATGTGTATCTCCAGCTCCTTGCTAGCCTTCTTCCTCCCTCCAGCAGGCAGCCTGGCCCTGTTGCTGTCCTCCTCAGACAGACGCTGAAGCTCTGTTTGATTTTTTCGCCAATCTCTCATTCTCTTCTGGTCGACAGAGAAACGTCTAGCGGCTGCTTCTCCCGAGTTTTCCTCTGCATATTTTACAAAGAAATTTTAAATTTCAAGTCGTACTTTTTATTGTTTTGCTGCACGGGAGCCATGGCGATCATCAGTGTGATAGTGACTGACAGAAAGCAGCACAACACATGAAAAAGGCGAAGAAGAAAAAGTGCAGCGTCTTCTTCCTTGATTAAAAAAAAATAAATAAATTAGACTCGGCATTTATTTGGAACCGAAAATATACAAAAAAATATAAAAATATACACCTGCATCCGGCGTTTAAAGGGACCCTGCGGTTAATTGAAACCCGGCTATTATTTGATAATTTAAGGTACTCAAAGAAATGCGTTACAGCCGTCCTGCAACACCTTCACTGGCTCCCAATATATCCACTTCAAGACCCTCCACATCAATTACAAAGCTCTCAAAAATCTTGTAAAGTGTCTTTGAGTTTTATTGAAAGTGCTGATAAATAAAATATATTATTATTGTTATTATTATTATTATTAGTAGTAGTAGTAGTATGAGTATTAATATTATAATTGTAGAGCCTCAACAATGCAAATATTTTAAAAATGCTTATATTCAATGCCAAAGAGATACACTTATTTTCATGTATTTTTATGTTGAAAGGCAGCAACTGTTTAAGAAAACACCAACAATGAAAGATACAATAAAACCACGGATTAGAAATGTGATTTTATACATCCAAACTCATGAGCATTGTGAAACTAAATTTTTTCCTCTATAAAATGAGGTCTGTTTACCATATATTCCAAAAATAAGTGTAAAATTGGTGGTGCTGAGTTGGAGTGAAGTTGACTAACAAGGTAAAACAGAATTGGGTGATAATGTTTTGCTACATGCTTCACAACCAGTCAAACCAAAAAAGGGAACAGTAAACTTAAAAGTAGCAAAAGAAAACTAGAAGAACTACTAGAAAACACAGTGAACTGAAAGAGTTGGAGTTTTATTAAAAATACTTGTGTCCCCCCCACCTCTGAAATCAAAATTTCGTCCTTGTCCCAAACTCCTGCGATTTTTTAAAAAACTGTAATGGTTATCGCCCAAATATCTATATGTTGAGTGAGAGGAGACATGGCTGAACGCACTCATGTCATTTTTATTTCTTTAGAGCGAGACATGAGGGCAGAAAAAAAGAGAGACAAATCAGGTACAGTCTGCTCTCCTCCAGACATTTAGCCTCAAAATTAACATTGCAGCTTACGGGGGAGCTGCTCAAGTTCTTGTCGCTCTCTGGCTTCTAAATCCCAAACTGTAAGTCCTACATCTGAAAAAAGACCATCAGCTGAAAGCCAACAAGATTTCCTACATTTCTATGCATACATTTCCCATATATTAGAAGTAAAAGATTTGGGATCAAAATCAAGCTGAAAAGAATTTGTTCTCCAGTTTGTGAAGCTGCTCTCCACTCTAGTGATGATGTCACACACTCTAGCTGACGTAATACACACCCATTATAAAATGAGAAGACGGGCTGAAACCCCTTAAAACTAAAACTGTGATTATTTCAAAACCGTGAAAGATTTTAAAAACCTGAATACATGACCAATAGTTCAAGGTCTTTTGACTCTTTTAGAGTTGGAATGGTGTCTTAGCTCAAAGCATGAGGGACAAGAAGAGGTTGAAAGGCGATGAGTTTTGCAGAAGATTTGAAGATTTTCCCATTTACTTAAATGTAATTTTTTTAGGGGAAAAAGCTGAAAAGTACAAGGTTGAAAGGGCTTTGAAAGCTGAACATTTTGATAGTTGAACGGTTTCTATAGCTGAATGTATGCTTAAGTTGTAGCAGAATAAAATTTGAAAAAATCCCCATATGGATGAATGGGAATAATTTTGCAAAAAAAGCTTAATTTTTCCAAAAGTATAAAAGATGGACACGAGAAAAATAGATGCCACCATGTCCTTAAAATGCTTAACATTTTGATATTCGAATGGTTTCAATAGCTCAAGATTTGTAGGAGAAGAGGCGAGCCAAAAAACGTACAGAATCTTGAATAATAAACGAGAAGAACAAACTAAATATGCACTTATTACAGAGAATAAGAAAACGAAATAAAAATACAAAATAAAATGAGTGCTTTTTTTTATTCCACTGCCAAAAAACGTACGGAATCTTGAATAATAAACGAGAAGAACAAACTAAATATGCACTTATTACAGAGAATAAGAAAACGAAACAAAAATACAAAATAAAATAAAATGAGTGCTTTTTATTCCACTATTTATTTATTGAACTTTTTTAGGGTTACAAATACAACTGTTAAAATGCATTCAAGAAAAAAATATAAATGTTTCCAAAACATAAATTCCACACTAAGGACTATGTAACCAACTAATATGAGATGCTCACATTGAAAAGCTAAGGGGAGTAGCTTTGCGCTAAGCAGAAATATGTCCATTTGCCAACCAACCAGTCTTCCTTCTGGAAGCTTCTTGTACAATTAACACACATTGTAGGAAAACACCTCTAATAAAAATGAATCTTACCTTTGTGTCTTTAGCATTAGCCTTATACCTCATGCCCTGAATCCTCACAGATTAGGTTGACATCACCGCGCAAGTGCTTCAGTGTGAGAAGCTGCAGTGGCTTCTTAAGGTATACATAGGAGTGGAACAACACTTTGCAATATTTCACTTCATGTCGAGGGGTTTGGGACTTTTAATGAATGTATATAAAATTGCACAAGGAAACCATTGGAAGAAAGACGAAATGAGGAAATGTGTTTTAAGAAAAATTAGACGTTCTTTCCCTGAAGCGTCATGTGAACCGACATCTGTTATTGATGACGGCTGACAGCTGATCCCAAGCTGGATCAAACTAACCCTACTAACTACAATTTGGAAAATGGGTCAAATTAAGCAGAAGAGTATATTGCACTCCTGGGGCAGGGAATTTCAACCAGTTTTTAAAATGAATAACATATCAGCTCCTTTGACTCCTTCGAGAATTTGAGGGAAAATCTCATCACACATAGTGTAACACCTCATTATGTCCCTCTCTGTCCAGCAGTGTTTCTATTCCACAGAAGTACAGAAATGAACATAGCTATGTGCTTAAACTGGGCACAGCAGTCCAAACTGTCATAATACTGCATCCAAATCCCTCATTAAAGTGCATTCATGACAGGTCTGACAGCACCAAAAATCATATCAAGGGATGATTTTCTGAAAATTGCCCCCAATCCTAAAGTCACCTTTTGCATTAATTAGGAGGCTGATGTTTATTTAACTTAAATGAATATTAATCCTGCATCATCTATGTAAATCTTGCTCTTGTTCTGTCAGAGGGCAGTGAGAGGAAAAAGCTGGGCAGTTGAGGATGCAAAGCCACCAAGAGAAAAAGAAAAAAAAAAAAAAAAAAAAAACAGAGCTAGGACTGTTCGTAGATAATCGACAAACGCTTCAGCCAATGGCAGCTGAGCAGAGACTGCCCTCCCCCTCCTCTCCCCCCAGTCATGCAGAGTGCTGGTCCCTCTGTGTGCTGTAGTACGTGGAAGACAGGGAGATCGAATACTGCGTGAGGAGCCAGCCTCTCTGTGTGTGTGTGCCGTCAACTAATACTTGCACTGGATTTAAGGCATCTTCACTACAGCCCGCCAGTGGGGATAAAAAGCTATCTAAACTGACATTCAGGGAAAAGGCAGAGAAAGATAAAAAAGCAAAGTAGCCAGCTCTCTGAAGCCCTGTTGTGGGAAGATACAAAAGAGCATCTCTAAAACAAACGAGCCGATCAGAATCAGCACTGCTTAGGAAGCATGTATAATTCAGTATATTTCATCATCCTGTCATGGGTGTTTGCTGTGCTTGTGTTCCCAGGTAAGACTTTTTCTATTCCCCTGTGTCTGTCTATGTCCATGTTTACAATCTTCTGTTTTGCTGCCTGTGGCTTATCATCCCCTGTTAACCCAGAGTGGTGCACTGTTTAAACAGGCTTATACTGTTTTCTGTGTTACGCTCTCTGTCATCATCATCTGCCAGAGTTACTCTGTGTGGCTTGTTGGGACATCCAGCAATGAGAAGTTGATTTGTTAGTTTATGGGGATGCTTTCTGTGTTGGTTCAGTCTCCCGCAAGAAGGGAGAAAAAGTTATCCCTCATAGACTTTTCTGCTTGCAAGTCTTTGGGAAAATTATATTAAGTCCTGGTTCCAAAGATTTCCTGCAGTAATTTAATCACTTTTTATTTTGAATTAATTAAAAATTCAAAGTACTCACAGGTTTTGTGTGTGTGTGTGTGTGTGAGTGTGTGTTTTTTTCTAAGCTCGGAATGTCAAGAAAATAAAAATTGGTTATTCGTGTATGTTAAAATCTATTTTTATTAACTTCCTTTTGAAAAAAATATTGATCCGGTAATACTAACAATGTATGTATGCATGTGTCAATATTATTGAAGGTTTATGTCCGTAATGAAGTACTATGTGTAAGCAATCAAGACATGTTGGCCAGTGAGGTGGGCAGCAAAGAAGTGCTTTTTTTGAGGAATTTACATTGTGCATTGATGCATGTATATAATGCCAGCATTACCCTGTAGTCCCAATATTCTCACATAAAGGATTCCTGACAGGAGAACCTGGACTGGGACACGATGAGCAAAAACAGCTTCCCAGTGGTGTCACGGGGGAGAATGGTGTCATGAAATTATGTTAAATGAGTCTGACGACTGTAAATGCAAATATGAGCCCAAAGCACCTGAAGTGAGAGAAATATGTTCTCTCTCCTCACAGGGATTATATGAAGGAGATTATGTCAAGGAGTCTGACAGGGAAATAATGTGATGCATGGGTGTGTGCATTTACCTTAAATTCTACAAGCTCAGCTTCCAAATCCTGCAAACAAGTTCTGTAATGGATCTTTAAACCCTCCTTTAACCTTCAAGGGTAACACAACACATTTTACACATTACAGTGTGTATACATGTGTGAAAAAAAGTATTTAGTGGCTCCAGAGAACGCTGCACGTAATCAAATAACTTACCCCAGTGATGTCACTCAGTAGCTGAGTTGCGTTGTGGGTAATGTTCAACACCAGATTTTGAAAGGGAAGAAGAATGTAAAGAATAAATAAACAACAATATCTCTGTTCCTGCTGTATTGATTTTGATCATTTGTTTTTAAACTGTGTATAATGAGTCCAAGGATGTTACTGGAATGCAGTGCCAGACTGAAATGGACTGCTTTTCAAAGCCTGGCACCTACACCAACCCACTACCCAGTGATAGGTATACTCCCCAGGACCTGTGAACACATTTTAACGTGTAACCAAAGTGAAGTTATCCTTCAAATTTTATCTCAGATGTTGTTGGCATTAGTATTCAAAAGTAACATGTTACTTATGGTATTTAAGGAGTAATATGACGCCTTTCTGGTCACTGGTTCAATTTCCTTGGTCTGCATGTTGAAGTGTCCTTGGGCAAGATACTGAACCCAAAACTGCTCCTGATGTGTTGGTCAGCACATTGCATTGCAGCCACCAACATCAGTGTACTGTAGTGACTGTAAGTTGCTTCCAACAAAAGCATATGCTAAATGCCCTAAAATATAAATGTAAATTTCCAATAGGATTTGTGGTAATATTTCAGTTGTGAAGTCCATTGTTCTCTGTCTGCTGTCTTTGTCAAACAAAAACATAACCACTTTCAACAGGAGATATATTTTATCTTCCTCCAAGGCCAATATTTTTTTTTTCATTATGTTGCTGCCTACAGCATGAATGTGGCCTGACCTTTGTCTGTTTAGTTTTTACCCCAGGACATTCCCTGGAGTGCAATGAGCGCTTCCAGTTTGACAGGCCAATCGGCTCTTTCATGTATCTTTGCATCATGGTACAATATATTATTGCCTATCAATGAATCCATTGCCCACAATTGTAGCCAGTCATCCCAATGGATGGGTAGTTGGGTTGCATGGGAACTAAGCTATTTCATTGCATCATAGAGTGAGGTTACACATCACAGAGTGCGTGTCAGGGCCCAGGTCAGAGGCGTCTTTTTCCATTTGTTTTCTAAACAGACCTGAACACAGAACAGAAAGAAAATTATTGAATTATTAAGTTTCGGGTGATATTGAAATATATAATAGTCAATAGAGACCAGGTTAATCCTAGGCTATAGTAACAGCAATACTACCATCCTCAATATCATAATGCAGAGTCGTACTTCTGCAAAGTAACACAAAAGCAGTGTAATTAGTAAAACATTGCATTATACTCTATACAGACACTAATAATGTTAAGTAGCTTATACTTTTAAAATGATAGTAACTTGTAATAGGCATACATTTTGGAAGTAACTTTCCCAACACTAGTTGTTAGTGACAAGGGTTTTGAAGATTATAAGATTTTAATCATATCATGTAGTTTGTGTTCCTGAAACATAGTTGGCCATATATTTTATCTCAGTTGCAGAGTTTGTACTTCCCACAAAACAACAATGTGTTGCACGCACTTGGATCCAGTCCACAGTGGTTACATTATGTCCATGGCAGTCGTTGTATCACACATAACAGGCTGAGCGGTCTCATACCAGGCTGAATGTAATATGACAGATTAGGTCTGGCGACTGACTTCTTGCAGCACTCTTGAATTTGCTGGGTTGCATTATAATAGTTAAATAAACCACTGATGCCTTTCTTCACCTTGTCTATCAATCTCACTTTAGTGCCATGACTCCATCACACAGACTGTGGAGTCCACTAACCACAGTGTAAGGGTGCAGTAGGTGTTCTCACTCAGGTGTAATTGGAGCTCTGGTAAATACACTTGTGCAGTGTCGGCATTGTCAGTGGAAAACAAAGTCACTTTTCTAAAAACATTGCTTTTCTTATCATCCATCCATCCATTGTCAACCGCTTATCCAAAATCGGGTCGCGGGGGCAGCAGCTTCAGTAGCGAGCCCCAGACTTCCCTTTCCCCAGCCTCATCGGCTAACTCTGACTGGGGAATCCCCAGGCGCTCCCAGGCCAGAAAAGAGATATAATCCCTCCACCTGGTCCTGGGTCTACCCCTAGGTCTACTCCCAGTTGGACGTGCCAGGAACACCTCTCTAGGAAGGTGCCCTGGTGGCATCCTCATCAGATGCCCGAACCACCTCAACTGGCTCCTTTCCACGCAGAGGAGCAGCGGCTCTACTCCGAGTCCCTCCCGGATGGCTGAGCTTCTCATTCTATCTCTAAGGGAGACCCCAGCCACCCTGCGAAGAAAACCCATTTCGGCCGCTTATACCCGCGATCTCATTCTTTCGGTCATGACCCATCGCTCATGACTATAGGTGAGGGTAGGGACGAAGATTGACCGGTAGATCGAGAGCTTTGCCTTCCGGCTCAGCTCCCTTTTCGTCACAACCGTGCAGTGAAGCGCATGCAACACTGCACCCGCTGCTCCGACTCTCCTGTCAATCTCACGCCCCATCATCCCCTCACTCATGAACAAAACCCCGAGGTACTTGAACTCCTTCACTTGGGGCAAGGACACATTCCCCACCTGGAGTAGGCAATCCACCGGTTTCCTTTCCTATCATTCCATTAACTAATTAGTAACACTACTTATGTGTTTGTTGCACTGTAACCAAAAATAACTGCATGTGGCTTTCTCTGCTTGTCTGCATTGTAGCCTTCTTGTTGACAGTGACTGGTGACAATCACACATCACATATGCTCGTCATGAGCATGTGTGATGCTTGATTAAATGATGCTTGTTAAATGAGCTGCTCATGTCATTTAATATGAACCCCTTATCAAATCCATTACAGACAGCATTATCAGGAAGTCATTTGGCAAATCACAGGGCCATGCAAGGCAAACAGTATTTTGGCTAAGACCAGTTGTAAATGTGCTGTAGGTTGGCTATCAAACAAACAGGACAGCATGATAGAGAGAGTGAAGTATACTTAAAGAAAATATTCTTTGAGAAAATGGAAAAATAGTAAGGTGACAATCTGGAGCTGCTCCGCTGAGTATTAATATCTTGATATTGTACATTTTGACATCAGTTCTGTCACTTGTCTTAGTCTTAGGGTGTAGCCCATGGTCCCCCTGCAATACACGCAAAACCTCAGACTGCATTTGCACTCAGCATTTTACACATGGTTGTTCAATGTACTAACTGTTCTGCAAACACATTTATTCATTACACAGTGTTGTACCTACCCACTGAATTGCTCTTTGCAGTTTTAAATGTTGGTCTGACACACCGCATTGGCCATGCTAATGTATGGAAACTGTTGACACCAAAAAGCTGTGGAGATCATGACATCTTTGTCAAAAATGTATCATTAGTTTGTCATTGGAGGAATTTGTTTTTTTGTGTTGGTTTGTCTTCTGTCATGTCGGGTTTTTTTTTATGTCCATGTGGTTACCTGTCAAAAACGAATGAACCAATACCGTCACCTGGTACTGGTACCCAACGGGATCTTTTGAAAATGTAATTTCACTTGTAAAGAATAAGTCACCAAATATGACAGGCATCGCTTCAAAGAAGCAATCTGTTCAAATACCTGGAAGCATGCTGGAGAAACTGTTTCTACTGTGTCCACTTTTCTCAACCTGTATTAATGGACTGCAAGGAAAAACTTGATGGAATACCAACACAATATTGGACTAAAAACTTTCATGGAAGAAGAAGAAATAGTAGAATTGTCTTTTAGAAGTCATGTCACTACAGCAGTGCTTACATGCGTGAAGATGTCAATAAAGATGATGGTGCCTCGTAGTTCATGTAAGAGAGTTCAACTCTCCAAGAACACTGTACACTTTTCATTTTTTAGATATACTTTATGTTTAACCTGATTTTTCCTCCGGTTAGATATGCGTCCCCAGTCAGCTTTGTGGTTTACATCTCAGATATTGTAGTGAGCGTTGGCCCAACTCACTGAAACACCTTACAGGGGTGACATGTCACTCCCTGTTTTTCTCTCTGTAACATAATTCTAAATATGTGCTTTGACCCTTTTGAGTAGTATTGTGGAAATTTAGTTGGTGGCTCTCACTACTTCTCACTATTCAGAGTTCCAGAAGCCTTTAAGGAATAGTTTGCAATTTTGGGAAGGCTTTTTCCAATGAGCAAGTAGGACAACATCATTAGTCTGTCCCTTCTAAAGCTGTTACACGTTGCTGTAAAGAAGAATAAGTGTATTTAACACTATTTGGCCAGGGTTAGGGGAAAGACTATTGGGCATTGAACAGATTAAAACATCATGCTTAACAAATGGAAATGACTGTCTTATCCAATGTAGAGAAAAACAAGTGTATTTCAAATATGTCAAACTATTCTTTTTAAGGGTTGCATAGTTTAGCAGCCTACTGAGGACCATGTAAACTTTCAGCCACAGTTAATACATTTCATTTTAGTCACAATGTTATAGGGCTGTCACTTTTTAAAAAAATTAAGTTTGAACGAATTTGAAATGACACGCAATTTATTCGAATGTATTTGAATACACGCCCCCACAACACCACACGACATTAAGCTCCAGTTCCATCATGAGATTCCGAAACGATACCAATGGGCCACATATGATTGCATATAAATCGTGCTATCTTGTCGGTGATAGCATTTTTACGAGCTGTTGGCAAAGGGCCTGCTGAAGCTGAATGTGCCGAGCAGTAGGCAGTCAGACGAGGTTGTACACTCACCTGCTAACGTTAGCTTACGAGGTTGTAAGCTAGGTGAGTCCGCAGATTTGTTGTCGTTGTAGAGTAAGACAGCTGCTTTGTACAAAATACTTCCATACACTACTTCTCAGATGTTTTGGTGTCGTGATTGTCCGCTCGGGATGGCTTTGCTCGCTAGTGTCCTCCATTTTTGTAGCAAACAACATAATATTACTAGCTGAATTGATAGGTCAAGGGTCAATAGGGCGTGCAATAGGTCAAGCTGATAGTGAAGTTTTAGAGCGCCCTCTGTTGGATCACAAGGCGAACTACTTCAAACGGTCTGTTGTGCTTATTTGTTGCGTACATTTTGAATTCGAATAGGTCATTAGATTCGAATAAGAACTTTTCCCCCCACTTTCGAACGAATATTCAAATTTTGAATAAAAAGTGACAGCCCTACAATGTTATCATGTGTTCCTTGATGTTGCTATTACAGGTATTTGCATCCTGTGACTTTGAATATGGAAAACATGTTAACTAAACTGTGTAACACAAATATCAAGCCTTATCTTCTATGCTTCTTTCCCTGCTTTATTCAACCAGGAATGGAATTTTGCTGAGTCTGTGTGTTCATTTTCAGCATTGCTCTGCTTCACATTCATACACGTTCTATACACACCTTCACACCTGGGAACTGCCCAGTGCTATTATACGTACATTTATGGTACTGACTGAGCAGCTGCATCTTTTACCTGCGTTGCTTAAGGGTACCTTGGCAGTAGCTCTTGAAAGGAAGAAGACAGGGGACAGCCACTTTGACATTTTGGTCATGAAACTGTGTGTGTGTGTGTGTGTGTGTGTGTGTTGGGGAAGTACAAGGAATGAGCTGATTTTGATGTAAAACAGTGCAAACCATTTCCTATGAAAACGAATTTGAGAATGCAGGCCAGGGAATTTGTTAGCTGAATGGCATGTCTTGCTGCACCATACAGCCTGTTGTTAGCTTTGTTTATCTTATTTATTTGAATTAATTGAACTGTCACTCCGACTGTATTTTGAGCCTGTAAAAGCTTTGCCTTCATTTTCTGTGTCAGCAAACAAAAGAGGGAAATGACCGTGCACATTTCTGATTTCAGGCGGGTTGAGAAAGTACCACAACACTCATTTGCATCAGCAAATTAAGCTGTCCAAGTCCAGTCCAAGCTTGGATGTTCAAAGTGAATTCCATATTCTGGCTTGTACAAGAAGGAATCTATCTGCCTCAAGTTAAACATTCTTAAGTGAGCCTGTGTGAATAAACGTGCTCCATTCCATTAGTCTGGGTAAAGTGTAATTATGAGGAGGCTTGATGATCCCCGAGCAACATTTTGCTGATGTCAGTCCAATTAATAAGAATTGCTGAGTCTTGTGTGTATTTTGACACCCTTTGATATTAAATACCATGAAAGCAGGACACATTTCTAAAGGATGTCACATGAAACGGCTTTATCAGCTCATTTAATTTAATTTAGCGACATTAAGGAGAACAAGTGCTTTTGCCTCAAGCAGTTTTAATATTGAAGCTTAAATGCCTTAAGATTTTGGCATTGTTATTGCGATGAAAAATGAAACTATTTATGTAAATTAACAGACTGGTTATGAGAAGAACAGGATACAATTAAATCCTGCCTTCACACCTACGCACATTATGTCTGTGTACTTTTGCAATTTCTGCTGGTTTTATATAGCGGGTTAGGTTTTTTGTGGTATTTTGAGTGGACCAAAAACCAATCAGGGATGAAAGAACATCAGCTGTGACTTATGGTACAAAGGAAGCAACATTTCTCAGTTAACAGTGTCATACAATGGTATTGACTTAATACGTCCCTGATGACTGCAACTGATCTACTCCATCATTGGTGGCTTCAGGTCACTGTGATGCACTTTATCAGTCATGTCGTTAAACACCACACTGAAGTGTTGTCAAACATATTGATTCTTCAATACATTTCGATTCAGAATATTTGAAACAGGTTCAATATTCAGTTGCTGCACGATACATAGATACAAACTGCACTTCTCGCTGTCTTCTCTCAGCCTTTCCTCTCAGCAACGAGTTGTCACACACTCACACATCAGGGTTTCTGTCAGTGTACTGCAAGACCAGCCACCCTCCATGCTGAAGCATAGATGGATTTTTACCTTCACCAAGGAAGTTGTGTTTTTTCATTTGTGTCTGTTTGATTTGCCAAAAATATGCAAAAACTACTGAACAGATTTCCACAAAACTTGGATGGAGGATGGCTCTCAGCCCAGAGTAGACCCCCATTTTGTTTTCAATAACTCCTGTTAAAAAAAAAAAAAAAAAAGAACAAGTAAACAGAATGCATGCAATACTTGAATGGCTGTGAAAATAACTCACAATAACATTGCAGCCGTGAACTTATCTCCACCTACCTGGAGAAGCTGTGTGTCAGAAAACAAATGTCTGAATGAGTTGGCCCAGAAATTACCCTGACAGCTCCTTAGTACAAAGTTCTTGTAATGTCCAATCAAGCCCATGAGAGAAGAGAGGGAGTGAATTGGAGTGTTGAAGACATTTCTATCATAACTCACAACACATTCTCATACCTAAATGACTGAATAAGTCTATTGCCTGTCACCACCTAAAGGACATACAGTGCCTTGCAAAAGTATTCACCCCCCTTGAACTTTTCCACATTTTATCATGTTTTAACCACAAATGTAAATATATTTTATTAGGATTTTATGTGATAGACCAACACAAAGTGGTGCATAATTGTGAAGTGGAAGAAAAATTATACATGGTTTTATTTTATTTTTTTACAAATAAAAAACAGAAAAGTGCGGTGTGCAAAAGTATTCACCCCCATTTACTCTGATACCCTTAAATAAAATCCAGTGCAACCAGTTGCCTTCAGAAGTCACCTAATTAGTAAATGGAGTCCACCTGTGTGTAATCTAATCTGAAGCCCAAGGAACACACCAGACATGCAGGGATAAAGTTGTGGAGAAGTTTAAAGCATGATTAGGATATGAAAACATATCCCAAGCTTTGAACATCTCACAGAGCACTGAACAATCCATCACTTGAAAATGGAAAGCGTATGGCACAACTGCAAACCTACCAAGACATGGCCGTCCACCTAAAGTGACAGGCCGGGCAAGGAGTGCTTTGATCAGAGAAGCAGCCAAGAGGCCCATGATAACTCTGGAGGAGCTGCAGAGATCCACAGCTCAGGTGGGAGAATCAGTTCACAGGACAACTATTAGTCATGCACTCCACAAATCGGGCCTTTATGGAAGAGTGGCAAGACGAGAGCCATTGTTGAAACAAAGCCATGCAGTTTGCCACAAGCCTTGTTGGGGGCACAAGAAACATGTGGAGGAAGGTGCTCTGGTCAGATGAGACCAAAATTGATGTTTGGTCCTAAATGCAAAATGCTATGTGTGGCAGAAAATTTACACTACACATCACCCTGAACACACCATCCCCACCGTGAAACATAGTGGTGGCAGCATCATGCTGTGGGGATGTTTTTCTTTAGCAGGGACAGGGAAGCTGGTCTGACTTGATGGGATGATGGATGGAGCCAAATACAGGACAATCTTGGCCTGCAAAAGACTTGAGACTGGGGTGGAGTTTCACCTTCCAGTAGGACAACGAGCCTAAACATACAGCCAGAGCTACAATGGAATGGTTTAGATCAAAGCATATTCATGTGTTAAAATGGCCCAGTTAAAGTCCAGACCTAAATCCAATTGAGAATCTCTGGTAAGACTTGAAAATTGCTGTTTACAGACACTCCATCCAGTCAGACTAAGCTTAAGCTATTTTGCAAGGAAGATGGGGAAATACTTCAGTCTCTATATGTGCATCACTGGTAGAGACTCAACCCAAAAGACTTGCAGCTGTCATTGCAGTGAAAGGTAGTTCTACAAAGTGTTGACTCAGGGGGGTGAATACTTTTGCCCACTACAATTTTCTGTTTTTTATTTGTAAAAAGAAAATTAAAACCATGTATCAATTTCCTTCCACTTCACAATTATGCACCACTTTGTGTTGGACTATCACATACAATCCCAAAAAAATACATTTACATTTGTGGTCAAAACGTGACAAAATGTGGAAAAGTTCAAGGCGGGGGGGGGGTTAAATACTTTTGCAAGGCACTGTATATCACTGTTCCCAAAACAACATCAATTTTGGAGTGTACATGCGACAGGGGTACTGGATCTTCATCATAGGCTCACTGGTTAGGTTTAGGAAAACATTTTGCTTTGGCTTAGAATAAATGTAACTTATACAACTTCAGCATCAAATGTAGCTACGTTATGTGAGTTACATTATGTACGTGATGTATCTCAACTACCTTAAAATAACTCACCGCTGACTTCTGCGTTTATACTGGACATGAACAGCAGTCTCCTGAATGGAGGTCCCTGGCTTGTTTTAGCCAAACATCTGTCCCAATCCTCCTCCCTATATAGACTTGTCGCTTTATGTACTATACTTCAGTCACTAGAGGTCAGCATCACAAAAAACATAAATATGAGTTGCAACAAGTTGCTTTTACAGTCAACCTCTATGGTCGTCTTTCAGATTAAGACAGTTTGTACCTTGCAATCTTAATGTCTCATAAACAAAACAAAGCAATTTCTGCAGCATGCTTTTTGTATCATGCCCTGCACACACTACCCCAGTTCCAACACTCACCTAAACTGAAAAGAGTATATTGAGTAAGTTAGAACCAACTGACGTGAACAAGTGTCGAATGTGTGAAAGTTGTTACCGCGGACAATGTCCCAACATGATTCTCCGGACATTGTCCATATATACGAGAAATGAATGAAAGGCTTGTTTTTACATGTTCTCTTGCAACAGAAAATATGATAAGTATTCTTTAAATTCAAGTCAAACACAATCAGAATGTTCGCTTGTACACAAAATTTGCATTGTTCTTTTGTTGTTTAACATGATGAATTACAAAGGTTAGGGCAGCACTTTATCTCTGTAAATGACTTAACTGTAATTTAAGAAGGTTTTCAGAGTTGCTTTTAACTTCCCAGAGTTGAAATCTGCATAAAACGAGACATTGTAATGCACTGTGTGTTTGGACTCTTCAGTAGAATAAATAACAATAGCAAAAGACTTACACCGGTGTTATCCTTGAAACTAACTGCCGCTTGAGGTAAACTATTTTCCACACCGTAATTCCTCCTCAATAGATGATGCTCCCCTTGAGGCTATATATTCATCAAAGTGGTTGTGGTGCGAGATAAAGGTGTGTCCAAAACTCTCAACTTTTCTGATCTGTGTGTGACTCATAAGGTAAAGCCCCTTCAGCTTTAGCTGATTGAGCCATTTATCATAATGACATGCCCGCAGCCAACTATAGACAACATCACAGCTTGCTTCTGCTTATCGATCCCAAAAACTCAAAATGATGAATTGCAATTATCTCAGTCAAATTGATTGTGAAAATTAAGCTTACGTTTATTAGTCGTTGATAATCAGTGTATGTATCCGTTTCTACTTGATATTTATACCATCAATTGTCACTTAGCCTAAATTGTGATTGTAAATCACGCTAAAGACAGTGCCTTTCATCCCACGGAAGAATCCAGGGAGCCCTGTTTGAACACATTGTGAAGCCTAGCACAGTTAACGTTATTGTTGCTGTTGTTTCCCTGAAATGTGTGAAACATCAACTTTTATGGCCTCATATTACTCACAGTTGACACAACTTATGTCTGTAAAGAAGATGGAACCTGTGTCAATTTATCACCTTGACACCCGTCCTGAAGATCACATCACTCATGCAGTTCTTTCACACATTCATATTTTGTCAGTATGAGTGAAGCAAGGCTCTTTAAAGAAATATATCAAACTTGCTAAGCAGTTTTAGCTGTTAACCCCAACGAAAGGCAAAAAGCTGCATGTAGATTTTGTGTTTTCATAAAATTCAGTGAAGTGTTTCTGCACCTGTCAATCACATATATGTAGCTACGTCTATTTAAAGAAAGTCTGCGCCTATATGTCACCAGATGAACTCACATGAGATGTTAATTTTTTAACTGTAAATCCCAATCTGTTCCTAGTATATGCTTCAAGACTTCAAGGAATGAGTCCCAGACACACGTATCAAAAAAAGTTTCTTAAAATTGTATTCAAACCAATAACAAAGTCAGATGGCACATAATCTACTTGGGCATTTGGGAAATTGGAGTGTTGTCTGGAAAGCTTTACAATGGAACAATCATTGACAGTGAGTCACTATTTACACCCAGCCACGCCATTGTAAAAATAGCGGACACAGGCTAACATTCATTGGAGGGGATATGTTTGTGAGAACAGTGTCCCCTGGCATCAGTGAACAATCCCCAGCGAGCATTCACTGAACGTTGGTGGCTCAATGAGAGCATTACACTCTTTGAATGGATGCAAGTAATAGATTGTCACTGAATAGGCGACGGATGGCACAGGCAAGAACAAGCATTCAAGTGTCATGAGGCTGCAAGGCTTTAATATGAGAAAAGATTGCTAAAGCAGAATCCAACTGGTTTAAAAGGTATTGGAGCTATAGTATGGCAGTGTTCATGGTGCATACAAATGAGCTCAGTTTCATCGAGGGCTGTTTCTGTTCAGAGCAAACATTCATCATCTGTTTTATCTATAAGTTTTTCTCTGAAACAAAATGGTTGCTGACTGATAGTAGTCATTGTTAATATGGCTTTAAGATGACAATTCAATTTTCCCCCCATACTTTACATATAACTCAATTTTTCAGTGCGGTAAGAAGGTGGTTACATCATTCTAATAATACCATCAGGTCAGTTATGGATTTCATTCATGTGTTTTTAGTTACACATACTAAAGCAGACTCAATTGGTTTCTCCTGTAATTATTTAAACGCAGTGATGCTGAAGCAGGGCATCAGATCAAGCTTGAAGTCTCCTTCTGATATTGATTCCGTTATATGCTTAATGCCTGAAAACTATAGTCATTAGTGTAATGAACCACTCGAAAGTCTTTGGCCATTGGCTGGTTCCAGTTGTTTGCACTGATTAAGTATTTGTGTTTACTGACCCAATCTGCTGGGCAGCAGTGTAAAATAGCCACAGGGACATGTGAGTCAGTATATTAGAGTTACAGCTGATGTAGTCTCTGCTCCTGCGCTAATCAATATCATCGTACGGAGAATGGGTCAAACTGCTGGTCGTTTAAGAATTACCCCCAACGCTGCAGTTCTCCTCAGCTCTACAGACCTCATTAGTGTCTTTCAGCTCATTGTTTTTCATATTTCCCTCCCACAACCTCAGTAACCGTCCTGGTTCACTCTCAGCACTATCATCAAGGATGTTTCCAACTGCAGCAGACAGATGTACAACAACAACAATACACACACACACACACAAACTGTCATCTAACTGCAGACCAAGTTTTGACATCAACCCCTTTGTGGACTACCATTTGGAAACCTTTAGTTTGGCATTATGGCCATTGCTATCTTGTTTTGTTTTGTTTTTTTTTCCCAGAAATGAACATATTTGGATGAGAGTAAAGTTGGGGAGGATATCCTAATTGGATATGACTTAGAACCTTAGGACACACTGTGGTAGAAACATCTATATTCTGGTGTGAATTTAATCCATGGTCTAAATCACCGTGAAACTGTGTTAGACTCCCTCTCGAGAGATCAAGTTAGCAGACCACTAATTTGAGTTTTATCAACCGCAGAAACAACCGCACGACAACAATACATTGCAGTAAATGGGTCCAAATTTAAACCGCCACCAAAAAACCACAAATAATGCTCAGAACAGCACCAAACTTCAGCAACAGTACAAATAGGGTCTCAGCACATAGTCCGGGGCATCTAACCTCCGCTTTAGACCATTAACTCATCAGGAAACAAGTAAGAAACCAGATGGATTTGCCCTCTGCTGGCCATTAGAAAGAATGCAGGTTTAACACTTCTTGGCTTTGGCTTTTCAGACACAGTTAGCAACTAGCTGGTGAACAGAGCAGCTAAAGAGGCTTTCTTAGGAGTTTATTATTTTGGCTTGTTGTGCAGTCTTTTTCTCGTGTGAAGCTGATATAAACACTGTTCAACATCTCACCTGTGTGCCAATTGTCCAAGTAAGATTTTCGTGCAGTGTCTCCTCTGCCTCATCCTGGTGCCCAGGCCAAAATAAGGTAACTGACAGCAGACAACAAAATGAAAGATATAAGCTCCTTCATGCTATCATGTTTTACTGCGACCAGGCATTAGCTAGGAGCAGCTTCGACTCCAAACTGGATTAGCATGGCTGCCATACTGGATCTTTTCCATCTCTTCTCACTTGGTCTGTCTGTCTGTCAGAGGTGAGATTTAAAGCAGCAAATCAGCTCCAACGTAGCTTTGCCATTTTCTAACTATTGTTCGTGGTCCCAGATCATTAAGTGCCAATGCAGCTGTCACAGTATAATATGATTTGTATGTAGTGGACTGTGTTTAGTCTATCCTGCGGATGTATGAGGATTCACTGTATCAGCCCTCTAGATACTGACTTTCATGAAGTTACACCTGTATGTAGCTATACTGTGTGTGTGCCTGTAACAATAGTCTGAATTTGATGTTTTTGAACAAATAAGCTCATGAATATAATGCTGGTCTGAAAGATTATTTGTTCAGATTCTGTACTTTCTCAGTCATTTGTAATATGATGCCATCAGTTCATACAAACACGCTACTTATTTCTTATGCTGCTGTTGCCGATGCATGTCAAGCCCAGAATCCACCTGCAGGCTCTGTTTCTTCGTGGTTGCCTAGGGGGAAGAAGCATTGATCTCTCCCTGCTCTGGTATCAAAATAAGCTTCACAGGGGAGGGATGCAAAACACAGACTTGAGACTAAATTTAAATAGATTTACATGTATTTGTATTGATCTGTCTAGTTTTATACATGCATCAATAGTTTAAAGGGTAGTTACATTTATTGATAGAAGAGTCATATAAAAAAGCTAACCTAGTGATAAATTTGTACAGTATCTGGAAAAAGCTGCATCAACTGATTAAATGCAGAATTTGACACTGAAACATATTCAGGATATGCAAATATGGTACATGTCAAAAGTTCAAATTGACAGTATATAATTAACATGCCTTGAGCCTTGTCTCCCTTTCACTTATGGCCGCACACGTTTGTATGGTTACTGTTGCACACTTCTGTACCCCTGCTCGGTCTTTAACCCTAGTTTTCTGATTATAGAGAACATAGACACCAACAACTGATTGCCATTACTTTTGGTAATGACATTTGTGCCCTCCTCTTGATGTAATCACTTGGATGATCCTTTAAAGAAAAATGACATACACATTTGTATTTTATTCAATTTGGTGATCCTCTGAGTTCCTGAGTGCAAAACAACTGTTGTAAATTCCAGGTTCCTGAAACTTGTTGCCTACTACAAACAGAACTTGGCATATCATAACAGTGTTGTGTCTTAAAAGCTAAGCAAACATACATGCTCACATATTTTGTGATGCATTCAGCTTAGAACACTTATAGCACACTGACCTAATGTAACATGAACCAGTGACAATAACACCTAACTATTACATATCACTGGAAAAACCTCTGTTGAAGTGGTCTGACTTGGCTTAAGAGCAAAACTTAGCGAGATGACAACTTTGCTAACACAGCCGAACATCCTAAAACACATAACTTAGCAAGCTAATTATTTTTACCATTCAACAGCATAAAGTCCAGCTTGCATCTATCCTGCTGTGAGACTGAGGCACAGCCTACATTTAACTCATATGAAAGCCATGTCTCCTAGAAATGATCTTTACATATGACTACTTTACAACAGCAAATACCATTTTCCTTTAATATGAGGAAATGCTGTTAATTAATACTTGACCTGAACTAAATGTCTCTGAACATAATCCAGGCAACGACTATGTCGTTCAGCTCAACGTCCGAAAACAGTTCAGTGATATACGAACACCATGACAGCACGAATATGACACGTACATATTACTTTGAGAACAAGAGGTGTGTGTTTGCACTGCTTCTTAGAGATGGCTCTGTTGTAAGAAGCACAATGTAAATAAAATGTATTCATTTGTTAATTGAGCCGAAACACCTGTGTGGTATACAAGCGGAAATGCACCTTACCTCCCTTTTTTGTACTATTACTTTATGTCCTATGTTTATACTGTATATATTGTTGTTTCTTCACACTGTTTTTTGCACTGCTACAGGAGTTGGCTTTTTAACCTCATCGTACATGTGTATAGTGACAATAAAGGCATTCTATTCTATTCTATTCTAAATGCAGCACTTACAGGCTGGCCAGATTGGCTGCTTGTGTACTGCTTGACGGCTCACTTACGCGTGTGTCCACACAGGCAGCGTTGCTGCTGCAGTGCAGCGCCTGCCTGCCTTATCTGTTAACATGTAGCCGGCCTCATTATCATCAGTAAAGATAATGATTTGATTTTCACTTATCCCGTTGAATAGCAAGTAAGCAGGAGGGGGAGAGAAAGGGAGAAAGAGAAAGAAAAAGAGAGTGCACAAGAAAAAAACTGCCCTTCACCTGTTGTGTGTATTCTGTTCATGTCTGTGGCATATTCAACACATACAGACATTAAAACGGCAGCAAAGTAATATGACTGTCTACAGGTCCATTTCAGGTCTGTCTTTGCTGAGAACCCTTTGCGTCTGACTCTGAATCTCTAGATGATGTGCCACTGCTGCCTTCGACTCACGCTTCCAGCATTGCTGTTCTAACCTGTTAACATGGACGCCGAAATGAAAAGTATGCACACTTGGTGTTCATGCAGCCAGTGTGGCCAGTCTGATGTTGAAGCTTACTGCACAGATGTCAAGTTGCTACCACCAGTCAGTGCGTTTACATGACACTCAAGAAAACCGAATTATTGGGTTAGTCCGACTATGATCGGATTTTTAAGATGCATGTATACACCTTAGTCTGACTAAAATCGGACCGGATCGGATTTCTCACAGTCGGATTAAAACACCTAGATTTTCCGATTGATAGTCGCATCACTCGTGCATGTATACGTTCTATCAAATTGGATTCGGATTTTGCATTCTGCGCAGGCTCGAGATTTTTTCCCCGGGGCTGTGAGTCGAAGTAGAACCACAAGCAAGAGCACCATTGTGCATCTAGTTTGTATAATTATCATGTACACCATATACGAAATGTACAAAGATGTAGCTTCGTCTTGCTCTTCGTACGCCCTCTTTCTCGAGCTGGTGACGTAAAGAGGTCAGCCGGAGGTGGCTCTAGTACCACTAGTTGAAATGGGTACTGCGCCACCTACCATAAAGGGGTATGACATGCTTCGGCCAATAATTCAATTTTCTCACCAGCATGTATACTTGGACAATTGCAGTTGTCCGATTGAGTAGCATAGTCGAACTATGGCTGTAATCTGACTAAGCTGTGTATGTAAATGCACTGAGTGTTGTCTGAAGTGGCTCATCTACTGAGGTTTCCCCATCCATGCAATCATGTTTTGTCATCGACTAAATTGCTCATACTTGTCAAACCCTGAAGACCAGTCTCTCAAACACGGAAGGACACAACTTTTCAGCTGAGCGCTGACACAGACATATAAACACACACACACACACACATTGAGAGCATGTGGAGGTGGGACTGAAACAGGTGAAGGTGAAGCACGTATCTTTTCTCTGTCGTCGTGCTTGCATAGTTTTGAAGCAAAGGATAAAATGCACAATCTAAGTGGAAAGCACTAGGGGTGTTCCAACAAGGGTACCTCACGATTCGATTCGATTTCGATTATGGGAGCTTCGATTCTTCAATTCTTTGATTATAACGATTGTCGATTCGTTTTGATTATTGGTGCCATGATTCTTCGATTATTGTGATTTTTTATGCTTTTTTTCCATACAAGATTGATTTTATCTTCATCTGTGGCTACATTTGTAAATAAATAGCCTATCAATTAACTCAGTTCCTCTAAAACTACACTCATTAAGTAAATAACAAGGTTTTTGAACAGTTGACTTGTATTTTTCAAAGACACAAAATATTTTATTTTATGACTATGTAAACATTTGCACTTTGTCCTACTTAACTTTGAGCAGGGAAAGCTCCACTTGCACGAGAGCCCCCTCTATTGGCGGAAAACACTGAAAACAGCAAATCGCGTAGGTCTTGTCGGTCCTCTTGTTTGCTCTCTCATAAAATCCAAAGTGCTTCCACAAGGTTGCAGTGAACCCCGGTGGGCCTCTTGGAGGCTGCTAAAGCTGTTGCCATTTTGCAAAGAAACTAACGTTACTGCTCCGTTTGTTGTGATCCTACTCACTAAACAGTCCGGGCGGCGAGCGCGCTAAGGTTCCGGTTACGTGTCTTTTGTTCCAGTCTTGCGGCAAAGCATCTATGTTAATTAATCGATGCCAAATCGTCACGTGACGATGCATCGCCACATCGATGAATTGCACCCACCTCTAGAAAGCACTGCTTAATGATAACAAACCAAACTTAGAAGGTGAACCATTACCTGCTAAACATATTAATATTGTCACTATGACGACATTAGCACTGATTTTAACATTTAACTCAAAGCACTGCTGTGCCTAAGCATTGCCTCACAGAGCTGCTAGCATAGCTGCCAAGTCTGGTTTCCAACCTTCTTGAGCATAGCTTGTTCAAGGTCTGGCTACCAAAGAGGTCAAATGGTCCATGAGATTGTAAATGAATTTCATTGCTTATGATTTATGAACTAAACAGTGTTGTTTTGGTCAATTTTGAAATGTATCAGTTTCTACAGCTTAAACCATAAGCATGATGAGACATTTCATAATCATATAAGAGCTTTCTCTCCACCAATCAGTCAAAACAAATTCAGTGGAGCAAATCATCAGTACATCTCTAGTTTGTCATACTTGCTTGTAAAATGCAACATCAAAGTTGTAGTATATGAAATGATCAGTCTCTGATCACACACACTATAAAAGCAAGGAATCTCTGTCTGTCTGTGTGTCTGCCTATGTGTCTGTCTGTGTGTGTGTATGTTCCTCAAATATCTCTGCGGATCAGGATCAGACTGACCTGAGACTTACAACATGGCTGCTGCGTGGTTTAAGGGTGTGTGACGTCGGATTTGTTTGGACTGCAATGATACCGTTAATAAATTATGTCATTAATGCTTTACCAATTCCGCTAGCATTGTCAACTGTAGCCACCATAGCCACGTGAGCACCAGAGCCAATCACTGCACACCATACCCTTAGCAAAAAGTAGTTTATTCAAGTGTACTACAAGTATACTTATTTTACACTAAAATTGAGGCAGTATACTTGAAGTGTACTTTTTATATACTACATTTTATATACTTAAGAAAAGTATGGTGAAGTATACTTGGCTTATACTGAAAAGTATAAAGAATAGTCTAAGACTAAGTACATTAATACTTAGACTTATACTTTAATACTAAAGCTTATACTTGTACTTTAGTATACTGTGGACTGTGGCGCAAAGACTCTTGGGTATTCTGTTGTTGTTGGTGTAAGTATGGTTCGTGAATGTGTTTGTGAATAAGATGATGTGTGAGACGGTTGCGGGTTAATTCACATCCTTGTTCTGTGGTTAAATTGTGTCGAATTAACAAAGACAATAAAAATGTTGGCACCATGAGTGAAGGGGTGTTTTCCGGAAGAGACTTCCCGTCTGTTAATCTGTAGGCATTTATGGTAGTAAATGGTGAATCTCTTGCCAAAGTTTGCCACATTGCAAATGCTAATTCTTCCAACATCTTGGTTTAAGTACAGAAAAAGGTTGAGTCATTGAGTTGTGCTACATTTAATTTAGCAGAATAAAAATATTTTTCACTACACACATTTGCATTGAGGTATAACCCCTGTTATAAACTTACATGTTCATAAACTAAAATGTGGACTAGAAGTATATACTTAGTACACTAGTAGTATATAAATGAGTATACTCGTTGTATACTTGAAAGTGTACTTCTGTAAACTTAAAATGACCTTATAAAGTATACTTAAAGTATACTTTTATAAATTTAAAATGTTCCAATTTAGTCCGAAGAAGTATTAAATTAGTATACTTTCTAGTATGCTACAAGTACATGGTCCATAGTATACTTGCTATACTTATACTCAAGCATACTTAATAAAATGAACTTCAAGTATACTACTTTTTGCTAAGGGTAGCCACGTGCGCACCAGAGCCAATCACTGCAGAGCTCAAGCCCACGACACACCTTAAGAAACAAGCGGATTTATACCTGCAGCTGCGCAAGCTGGACCAGGATTTTGCCGGTTCGGTCCCGTTCTGTGCATCTAAACTGACTGTTATGGATTAATGAGACTAAACTAGTCTGGACCGAGTCTGTTCCGGTCTGAGGTGATCCAGATACGCAAGGACAACAAACTGGAATCAGAATCCGTGGATGTTCGTGTGTAGCTAGCTGCTAGCCCACCCACACGGCCAACCTCCCGAGTCGACGGACCGGACGCACCGGCACGTCCAAAACTTAGGGTAAATAATGTCCGCCACGCTTTTTTGTGAACATTGCCGTCACGTTTGCTTTGTGTCTGGCGTAGGAAGAAATGGTAAAAAATGGGCTTTTGTCACAAAAGTGTCCACAAGCAGCAAGTTTTGATGCTGAGGAACAGGGAAAGTTGTGTTAGGGACACCGGCGGTGATACAGACAGCGACAGAGATGGCGAGTTTTGAGAGTTGAGAGATTTGTGACATATAGCGTGTTTGGAGTGTATAGTTAGTATGTTATATAGTGTTTAGTGTAGTGTGTTCAGTGTGTAGTGTAGTGTTTTTTTTGTGTTGTGACTCGTGAGCGAAAACAATGAGGAGACTGCTGAATGTGGAGCAGGCAGTGCAGCTCTTCATTGAGCTGAGGAGCCTGAGGCATTGCCTGCATTTAAATGTAAATAGTTACATATAACTTTGTACATTTTAAAAACTTATGCACAAATTTAGCAAACAACAATTCATATTTGCATTATAACCAGGGCAGTTGCTAGGAATTCTGGGCCCCCTGAAAGAATATCGGTATGGGCCCCTCTACCCCATTCATTGCCACCTTCAATTTTCTTGTTTTTCAGTATTCTTGACGGTGCCTGGTGTAATACACCCAATTTCTTTCCTTTTTTACGATTAACGACTTAACAAGTCAGAGTATGATTATGTAAATGATGTATTATTAGTTGTCTTATTCTCATTTCACTGATTTGCAACACGTTATTACACCTCTGATTGCATATACATTTTCAATTAACCACTCAACAAATAGGTAGTGGGTCACTAATAAACCAAAACAGCCAACCAGTGTGTACATCACTCACTCACCATCAAAGGCATCACTGGACTGCTGGGCTGAGCGTCTGCTGTGGGGTCAAACTCAGATGAAGCAGCTACTGCTGATTCTGGAGCAGCAGGGCATAAAGGTTTATTGTTCCATTATATATATTGTAAACATTATATGTTATGTTTAATGGAAAAAATGATGCAGAACTAACCTATTCTTGGACAAAATCTAAATGGGCTTCTTAGTACCATAGCTCTAGGTGGACAGCTTCACTTTACCAGGCAAAAAATATTCTTAGACCATTCAAAAGTCGGTGTAAACTGTCCAGAATTCTAAATAGTCTTTTTTACTTTGTTGTTGTCAGCTATTATGGTGTCTTTTATTTTATACTGCTATGAAAACAAACAAATCTTTGAACATTTAACTTTTTTGTATTTAGGCTATTCAAATGTCCCACTAATAACACATTTTACAAGACCACATTGAACACATCATGATAACGTAACTGACCTTCGTCAGATGCTCATAATTACTGAGTAGAACTTGAATGCGTCATAATACAATTCAATGCAGCCTCTGAATGGGCGCATACTGGAGCACTGTCCGACAGTGATATGTATGAAACACACAGTCACTGTAGTAGCCCCTAAATTAGTCACGCTCAGTTATAGCTACTCTAGGAACCGTTGCTCTACAATGAACTGGCGACTTGTCCAGAGTGTAGCGCGGCCAGATGACAGCTAACGTACGCTCCAGCCTGCGCCCCGTCAAAGGTAATGTTACAGACATTAAATTAATGAACAAGTAGGCTAATTGTTTCAGCCGCCCTCGGTAGTTTTACTCTCACCATTCTTAGAAAATAAGTTATTGATGTCCTGGGCCCCTGCTCTGCTGCTCCTACTCCTAGCCTCCTTCTCAACTCTCTTCTGGTGTCCGGACTTGTGCTTTTTGGCGGGCATCCTAACCCTGCTGGAGTTCGCTCGCGCTCACTTAATTCCGATGAGGAAGAACCATGGGAAGAACGAACCGCGGTGTGGACCAAACCATTTTTTAAGAAGGGGCTACGGGGGTTATTGAAATGATTAAAATTAGAATATTGTATGACTTGTGGCTTTGTTTTAATTCGGATTCATTCGTATGAATATATATTAGTTCAGTGTATGCATAACCATTTTGTCGTAGAGGCTACTGGGGGCTGTGTGTGGGCCCTATAGCGGGCTGTGGGCCCTTAGAATTGTCATCACCTTTCCCCCCTATACGACGGCGCTGATTATAACTAATACAATTGGTTCACTAAACATATTTGTGGTTTTCACAGTAAAAAATCTAACTTTTTCCTACTCTGATTTTATGTTATTTTGTGATTTTAGGTCCATAGTGTTAATATAATATGTCAAAATAAAAAAACATATTTGTGGTTTTCACAGTAAAAAATCTAACTTTTTCCTACTCTGATTTTATGTTATTTTGTTGAGGTTGTGCTGAAAATAATGACACCAAACAAGGCAAGGTAAATAGTTTTTAAGGTGAAATATAATGGTATAATCAAAAGTAGTCAAAAACAGCCAATTATATCCCTGACGTCCCACCTTCAAACACAACCTCATTTCGCCATCCATGAAAAAGCTACTTAACCTCCCACTTTTCTATAGGAATACATGCTTCCTACGGGCAATGCACTAGTACATTAAATACACAGGTGCGATACCCTGCTTCAGTATCTAGGCCAGTGCATGTTGGACTTCCCTACTAACACAGTGCTGGCATTTTACAGAAGGAACTCTGTGCACCCTTCAAAAGAACTCACTTTTGTTAACTGCCAAGAGTGTGTTTCGAATCGAGTCACAGTGAGGTCAAGGCACTGTTTCACTGTTTATACAAGTACTGGAAGCAAGTTCCTCAGTATACAGCCATAACCAAAAGACTGACACTACAGCATCCCTGGATTGCGGTTTAAACCTATATTGAAAAGAAAAAGCAATAAACAATTTTAATGAATGAGTTCATGTTTTATAATCCTATTTCATGTATTGCCTGCCTATAACTCAGCTCTGTACCAGTGCTGTGTTTGTTTGGATTTGGCAGTGACCTTATAAGCACTTTCCCAGGGGTACAAAACCCCCAAATTTTGTGATAAGTGACTTCAAGACTTAATGACTCAGGGAACTCTTGAACATTTTCAAAATTTAAGCTTTCATTGTTAATAACAACTAAGTCTCTGACTAATCAATGGACTTATTGTTGCAGCTCCAGCTGTCAATCTAAAAAAAAACAAAAAAACAATTAATTGTTTTAGTCATTTTTCTGCGTCAAGTGAGAGCCATGACACGGCTGCTGGAGCTGATTGTGGCCATTGTAGATAGTATTTCTGGTTCCACCAGTTTTGCTATTTGTGACGGAAACTGATGGAAGCTGCCAGGAATCTAGCCAGTCAATTCTAAATTAAACATCTTGTGCAGACTTGGGATGGACAGCACAACAAAATCTGGTGTAATAGAAATATTAACAAACAAAACAAAAACATTAAACAAAAAACGCTTCATCCTTAATGTCTCTGTTTTGGTGTTAAGTCAAATTGTACCAAACATCAGTTTTGTTGTACTGCTACCCAGCAGCTTATGCTGTATTGGAGCTGTGTTAAGTTAAAGAAGATGCAAACCAAACCTTTGCTGCAGTTTCTAATTCACAGTTTTCCACTGACCATTTGTCAGGGTGCATTTATTCTGAACATATTATTGGAAATGCAATGTGTTTGTCACCAAGTTAGCTTAGCAGTGCTATTCCTCTATAAAAACAGGCAGAGTTTACCAGATATGTGCATATTCTGCATTATTTGGTGAGATGATTATTTTGCAATAATCTTATCTAGCTACTACATTATGTTTGAGCAGATTTATTTATGAGTAGATGACTTATGATGACTGATGGTGATGGTTAAAGGTCAGGAAATGAAAAAACTATTTTTTGTGCATTTGCATTTTTCTGTAAAAGAAATAGCAGCATATGAAGCAGAGATGATACAGCAAAGCAACACAGCAGAGGCAGAGCATGAATGTTATCCTAGTGCACAGCAAAGTGTGAGAATCCAAAAGGTCAGGGACATCAACCTTTTCTGAGCGAAACATAAATGTGAAAGAAAACATCTTTGCTTCGGGATGTTGCCACATAAAAGAAAAATGAGAATAGAAAGATGAGAACAAAATTAAATGCAGTGGAGCAGAAGTCAGTTTGAGTTCAGCTCCGAACTGTTGGAGTCATGCAAACTTGAACGATAGTAGATCAGTAGTAGAAGCTGAAGGTGCTGCTTTAGTCGGTTAAAGTTTCAACAACTGAAACCTAATCAAATGAACTGTACTTGTTTCAATACCGTCACTGTGACCTTGAAAAACATGAGGTTTCTAAGGATTTCTTTTCTTACCCTCATAAACAGCCCTGGACATACAAAGAGTCATGTCATCACAGAGCAGCAAGGACCCTCGTAAAAAAGGTGTTTGATATTCAGGTGCGTACAGGCAGGAAGAAGAAGAAGCACAGAGGTAAAAAGTAGGAGCCATAAAAGAGTGAGGAAAGAGCCTCAGCCAGAGCTGATTGTTGAACTAACCCCTGCTTTAGTCCAAGTCCTAAACATAATGCAGGCCGAAATCACTGCAACAAAACTTCAATAGATAGTGTTCCCATATCAGACTCTCATTTCACTGATATCCCAGGGTCAGTGATACCACTGATTGTTGCGATCAATTTGCCAAGTGTAGTCAGTCTGATCACTCTAAACTATTAAATACTGTGGTGAAACTTGTGCATAATGCTCCATGGCTTTCACTGTCCTCACATGGCTAGAGGACAACGCGAATGAAAGAATCAAAAAGTATGTCTTAACCTCCACCTCAACGCGAACACCTTGTTTTCTCGTCTTCAAAAATGTCTTTTCCTCATCTTCCTCTCAGTTGCAGCCATGAATCACAGTAAAGAGCCACGGATCAGCTGGCTCATTTCCATGCATTTACATTCATAAGGTGCTTTGCATTGACCATTTTTGGTTGAATGTGGGTGTTAAGGGGGCGGTATATGTGGCAGGATCCACATGTGCACATCTCCAAGACTTGATATGGGATTTATGAAAGGTAATTGTGTACTGGCAAGCAAACACATTTTTTTTGGCATTTTTTAATTTTACGTAGGCAAATACTTACTGTGGCGCAGAGTTTTTTTTTAATAAGGCTCCTCACTTGATGTTTTAATTTGATGGTGGTACCACAGGCTTGTGATCACAGAAGGCAAAGCACCTGTGACACGACAGCCTGGATTATCATGTGCGCTATTCTCAAGCTCTCTGTTTCCCGATTCATCTAAAATGCACTCCAGAAATCACAGCGCTCCATGCAAAGGAGGCAGGATGAAAGAGGGCACATACCTCTTTCTCATCCAGCGGTAACACGAGGGAGGTAAACCTTTGCTTAACTGTTTAAGTAGAAATTTAAATCATCAATTTAAATCAAGGTTTAAATCATAGAAATAGGAATTAGGATTTTTGGCTGACAAAATGGCAGATCAGGAGACAGTTCCCACTGCGATTTAGCCTCCCGTGATTAATGCCATTTGGTCCCTAAACTTATCGATCCAATTAATTCAACCTAAACTGTGATCATTCCCTCGCCCTAAACAAGTTTCTTTGTGCCTAAACTCCTCAAATTCATAAACATATATGTGTTAAATTACACAGACCATCATAGTTATTTACGTAATGAAAAATGTTGTCATCCTATCATGCAATAGTACTTTTTTTTTTTAAGTGTGGGACTAATACAGATGGTTACACAGGCTGGTACCAACATAATTGGCAGAAAACCGAAAGTCTGGAGGTAAAAACCTGGAGGGCCACCAGCCTGAGAGATCCATTCCCTGAGGGGACAAAGAGGAGATGAAAAGAGGCAGCAGACAGATCAGCAGCAACACATCAGAAAGGAAGGTGAAAAACATTTGGGTCTAGAGAAGCCGGAGCAGTTCTCCTTACTGAGCAGAGTGTAGCAAAGCCAGGATATTGCTCCCGACAAGAAAAGGTTCAAGCACTCACTTGGCGTCGGAGTGCCAGAAATCGAGCTAGAGCCCTCAAATCTACCTGCTTGAAATAAGAAGCTTTGTGAGCACTGTGAATCAGTGGGAAGCTTTGAGAAGCAGATGCAAAGAAAGCTGCAAAAAACTGACAAAGCTACAGAGTCAAGGGAACTGCGATTAGCATGATGGAGAAAAATGACCCCATTTCAAATTTTTAAGGCTTTGTTACTTTTTTCCAACTGTTAAAATTTCCATAAGAGTTTGACTTCCTTCTTTGTGCTTGTGCCGATGCATACATCTGTGTATGTGTTTGTGCGTTTGATGCACGACACTTGTGGCTGTATTTGTAGTCTGAGAGCAGGACACTGCTTTCTGTTTGATCATAGATCAGAGGCGCTATGTGGCCTTCAGAGTTCTGTCTGCCATTATTTATTGATGAAACAACAATTTCAACAAAAACCCCATCCACACACACACACACACACACACACACACCTCCCTCCTTTACTTCATGAGGGCAGCTCAGATCTTTTACTAACAGACGAGTCCTGAGTTGAATGTAAAGCCTCCTTGTTCATCATTCTTCACAATATTATATTTTTGAAGAGCAGTAATTGCTGAACAATAGATACATACAATCTGTTTAATTCAAATAGAAGCTATCACGATAAACCTAAGCTTTATGCAGATTCTTCGTACTGTACCCTGTACTTCCACTGTGAACATAGTAATGCACATGATACAGAGGACCTTCTGTTCTCGTTTTAGCCCCATCAGCTGGGCCTGTTTTGTCTTTCAGCTGTCACATCTCATTTAGTGTTATGTTGCCTTTAGCGATGCAGGCACAAGCCCCTCAACACTGTGTCACTGCTATTGGTGCTACTCGGACTTCCACTACGCAATGATGAGGTCACATTTGTTAAACAGGAACATCTTCCACAGGGCAAAGTCAGAAACGATGACCCAGTGGATTTAAAGGCTTTGGGACAAGCGTCACTGGTCTTGGTGCACGTAGTCCCTCAGGATTATTTTAGACACTGGAATATTGGTTATAGGATGAATAGGAGGTCATATTGGCCTGTAACAGGGCAACATTTGCAGATATGAAGATTTAACTATTTTTCAAAGCTTTCACAGAAATTATTCCATCTATCAGCACATACAATTTAGTTTGTTATTAACCGATTCATGTGTTTAGTGTGTTCATTATACACAAGCATCAAAGACACATCCTTGTGAAACAGATATAAACTAGCATCTTTTTTTTTTGGAAGATATATCTCTGGCTATCTAATCTGAGACGGTCATTTAACAACACTTGCCACTGAAGGTATTTACAAAATACTCTAAGACTTAAATTACCGAAATTAAAAGTGATAATAGGAAATACAAATGTAGTCCAGTACTCAATGAAAATATTTAAATTATTACCATAAATGTTCCAATCCAGACAGATCACACTGTCACATCTTCTTGCTTGATTTGAATGACATGAAAAAAAAAATGCATTGCTGTGTATATAAAAAACAAATACTGGAAATCACTGGTTGCCATCACAGAAATTCAGCAAGAAGATATGGCATATCCAACACTTCATCATACCTAAACAACAAAACAGATCTCCAGTGACTCCAAAAACCACATATACAGTGTCACAGTTCCTAAAACAGCACGTCTATTGCAAATGCAACCCCAGTCCCATGTAGTAGATCTTGACTGACAAATAATTAGGTGGTTATTGTACAATGGGGCGGGGCCTGAGTTTGTCTTAAGATGGCGCTATGTACCTGTGAAAACTGTGATAGTGATGTAAAATAACTTGGCGGTGCCTCCATTAACTATTAAGAAGTAAACACAAAATGTGGTACTTCCCCTTTAAATTTACAGTTCACTTTAACCTGTTTTACCACTTATTTATCCAAAAAGTATCACCTTTACAATTACAACACATGATTTAGTAGAAACAACAAGACTTATTTATTACAAAGTCACAAATTGGTTGGTTGGAAATTAGTTAACTGGTTCACTGTTGACCTTTAAGTATGCACTGATAACAGTGTTCAAAACTCTAAATGACATAGGTTTACAAATGACTTGTGATGAACCCACAGAGAAAAAACGTAAAATCATGACCAGAAAAATCCAAATGTCCACAGCCCACACTCACACACACATTCACACTGGGCTATTAAATGTAAATAAAATAAAACGTTGCAGGCCCGGTTGAAGCTTGTGAGCGTTGAAGCCAGAAACAAATGGCCAGTTCACTGGGTTTACCCAGCATAAACAAAAAGCATGTGCAAGGTGTTAGAGGTGTACTCACAAGTCCACAACAGTCAGAGATGAAGATTGGGGAAGGGGGGAAGGGCAAAGGGCAAGGTGCAGTTTCAGCGGCAAGGGAATGTGGGGTGCAGCACACTTTAGCTGTGTCTCAATTCAGGGGCAGCATCCTTCAAGGACCCATTCTTCACCGCCAGCAAATGCAGGGTCCTTCAGAGAGACCTGCAGGCTGCATCAACCTTTGTTAAATGGGACAGTCTACCCTTCGAAGCATTTCCTGGTTGCGTCACCAGATGTTCCCGCCCCAACCCGTACGTCACTATTTATGCAGCCCAGGTCCACGAAAGTGACAAGAAGAGTAAAGTTTGACTGTCCGATCTGTTTGAGCTACAGGAATTCCTGAATTCCTTTTTAATCCTCCTGCTTGTGGAGGAAAAGGAGAAGCGGCTCTGGTTTATTTCCAGCTGAGAGGACCATGGAGAGGTAAACCTGTTACTGAACCCGCAGTAATGTTATCAATATTATCATTTTTAGCGAGCTAACAGTTTGGGGTAATTAACGTACCGATACATTACGTTAATGCTGACATGTAAACTGCTGATCGCCACATATGGTTTCATTTTGATTTTAAAGGCATTATTCCTATTTAAAGTGTTTGGTAGATAGATTTGTTTGTTGTAATTTATTATGATTGTTATTATTATAATTCTTGCCTCTTTCTTAAAACATTCTTAATGGCATGGCAGCCGTCGATCGAGTCTGAACTGCAAACCCAGTTGATGGACGATGTGGTGGACAGAGGAGACTGGACCCCCAAACACCCTGAGTACCAACCCAGATGATGTCTCACTGACACCATCCAGCCTACCAGCACTGCAGGGACTCCTGCTCAGCCTGTTACTGTACATCATCTGTAACTGTTTTAATATTGTTTTTATTTTTTTTTGTTAATAGTTAATAATAATCCGTAAATAGTTATTTATCCTGTAATTTTGTAGATAGTTGTAAATGTTAAGACCTTAATAATAAAAGAAAACATTCAATCCCTTGTTGTCCATGGAAAGTAGCACTTGATGCTGTTTGCTGTTATAAATTGTACTTAAGTTGTAAATACTGAATGGAATAGACAACGTGTAACAATAAAACAATATTTTATTTCATGAATTATATAAAATGAACAATTATGAACACATAATTTAAAAAGAACTCATAAATAAATACCTAAATAACAGAAATGATGCAAGGATTGTCCTCTGGAGCAGAGAAGAGCCTCTCCATCCTCTCTGCAGCCTCATGTCCTTCTTCCTCCCTCCTCCTCGAAGCAAGAGAAAAGGTTAATACAAGATCACATTAACACAGGGATGCAAAGATTTGCAAAAAGTGACATCAGGACTGACAAACAGGCTATTTATTATTTATTATTATATATTACTGCCTTACTCCCATCCAGTCGGCGGAATGTTTCGCCCTGTGATTAAATGTTGTTCTGACCTCGGACAGTGATGAAGCTCTCCGTTTGCTCCCTAAAACACAATGAAATGTAAAAGATGTTTGTGTTACGTCAACAGACAAAAGAGTTCTAATACAGCAAAAAAAAATACAATCATCATAGGGAAAATCATAAACTAAGCTCTTTATTCCAACGTTTAACTAGACTTTACACGGATCACAGCCTGATCTACAACTGTTCATCTTGGTCCATTTATGTACATGAAGTAAAACGAGTCTATAACATCTCCACAGTCACAATACCATATAAGATACAAGTCAACCTCTGAACGTCTAATGGTTGGAAGTAAAAGGCATCAAGTTGAGCATTACCAACGTATTTTAACTGATATTTTGAGGTTTTAAGGTCTCTTGAAGTTTAACATATCTGGTGTTTGATGCTCAAATGAGTAAAAACCGAGTATAGACCCAATACTTACATTTAAATGCAAGATCTGCGCCACCTGAGGTCGCCATTATTTATTTATTTATTTCTTCTCTTTGGGTGCGCAATGAATTTTGGGCAATTAGTAGCCGCGAAGGTTAGTCGCGGTGTGTCCTCCAGGAACAGGCACAAGAAGGAGGCATTTGTGGGGAGCATTTGGAGGACACTTTGAATTGAGGCCGGCTTTGCGCGGCTTAGTGACGTAATTGCACTTCAAATACACACTCCGAAGGATGCTGCCCCTGAATTGGGACACAGCCGCTGCGGTGAACCAACGCTCAAGTACAGCAGCTACAGTCTCTCTCCAATGGTCCAGGGCTCTGCCGGTCCTCACTCTCTCCCTCTTATGGCAAATGTCCGGTCCTGAATAACATAATTCCTCTTAGTAATTAAGCTACAGGCTAATTCATGGCGAAAAACCCACCGTATTTAACAAATGAGCAATTGCTAGCTGCAATGCGGAATTAACAGTATGAAAGTCTATGAGCACGCTAAGCTAAAGGCTAGCCGCGATTATTCTTTTACACATTTCAATCAAACAACAGCACCAAGTACATCAAAACACATGTATTTACCTCTAGCAGCTTCTCAGAGTTCACACACATCAACCACAGGACGACTCTCTGTCAGTCTTGGAAGTTAGGAGTGTTGTTACGTTACAATTTACAGCTATCCTGCTCGGATGCCAATAAGGCCGCTTCTGCTGTTGCTGACCTTGCTGCAGCACGTAGGTGACGCTAAGCACCTCCTCCTTGAACAAGGTGAGGTCAGGATTGGCTAAGGACTACAGACATACCAACAGAGATGAGAGAATAAAATATGCTTCACTGCCCCACAAACAAACGAACTAACACCACTTTTCTCTTCTCTCTGACTTTTAACTGTATATAGAATGAATGTTTTAACATGTTATAATCACACACATTTTAAACATATTTACAATTCATGAACTGTTAGTTGTTAACAACATAAACATTTTAATATCTGCATATAAATGAATGAAAATAAGGGCCACAGGGCTACACAAAGTCCCACGGAAAAGTGCACCGGATCAATTGCTCACAGTTTGGTCAGATTTAGAAAAACATTGTGGTTTAGGGTTAATATAACATTGTTACGTCCCTAACTTCAGTACGAAATGTACATTCATTACTTCACTTACAAACTCTTGTACTGTACTTCAAGGCATATTCCAGTGTAAGTTTAATCCATGTTCTAACACACCGTGATGCCGAGTAGGACCCCCCCTCGAGAGATAAAGTTTGCAGAGCACGAGCTCACGTAGCTTTAGCATCCTCAGAAACGACCACACGACAACAATACACTGCAGTAAATGGATCCAAATATAAACCGCCACCAAAAAGGCACAAATAATGCTCAGAACAGCACCAAACTTAAGCAACAGTACAAATAGGGTCTCAGCACACAGTCCGGGGCATCTAACCTCTGCTAGCTTAGCTGGATTTCTATTGTGAAGCTAAAAACAGATTTCAACTCTCCTCCATCAGCTTCCAGGTCGGGGAAGTCCTGACGCGACGATTACCGAGTGCGGTTAGAAATGCTCAATTCTGTTCTTTTCCCTGTCCGCTCTCGATAATAACTGTTATAAACTGGCAGGTAAGACACATATGAACTTTGATTGCTTTTCCATGGAGTCATAATCATACATTTTCATCCATGAGCCGCGGAACTCTACTGCACTTGGTAATCGACTAGTTGGGACTTTCCATCAACAGGAAGCTCCTGCAGAAGAGTGGTAAATTTTGTTAGCTTTTCAGTAGAAATCCAGCTAAGCTAGTGGAGTTTTAATGCCCCTGACTGTGTGCTGAGACCCTATTTGTACGGTTGCTGAAGTTTGGTGCTGTTCTGAGCATTATTTGTGGCTTTTTGGTGGCAGTTTATATTTGGATCCATTTACTGCAGTGTATTGTTGTCGTGCACAGTTTCACGGTGTGTTAGACCATGGATTAAACTTACACCGGAATATCCCTTTAACTGCAGTAATGGACATACCTACATCATGTATTTGACAAACTTAACTGCATTTGTTAGTTAAAATAACTCACCATGGACTTTTGGTTTCACACTTGACACAAACAAGAGTCTCATCATCAAAAACCTTGTGCATGTTTGTCCTGATCGTCCACCCCATCTTACTCCTTATTTGGACTTCTTGGACTATTTTAGTTCTGTGCAATAAACTGAATATTTATTTTTGTCCAGATGGATACAGAAGCGTTTCAGTGCTCTTATTACATGACCCCCTGGGTTTTTAAAAAATCATCAAGTTATTATCTTTCAGAAAAAAAATTGTTTCTTTGTTAACCTTCAGCTGAATATTTAGCCCTATCACAACCGGATAATAAATGGATAACGTGAAATGATAACGACATACAATCCTGTTGAGTTTCTTACCTGTAAACGGTGGTAATCAACTTCTCAAATAAAATGTATGGAAGGATGTAAGGATTTATTATTTTTCGACTGTTTACTGCATATGTAAACAGTATGTTTGGCATGCAAATCTTGGTTGTGAGTGGGTGAGTGAGTTTTGTTTTTATTTAATATTCCTTGAAACACTCATGACAACTATGCAAAATTCACCTTGGTTATATACCTAAGGTTGTCAAGCTTAACACCAATGCCCATGAGAGGCGTTACCATGCAAACAACCCCAACACACTATGGGCTCTATCTTAACGATCTGAAACGCAAGTATCAAACGCAAAACGCAAGTAGCTTTGTGGGCGGATCTCAGGCGCTGTTGCTATTATGCCGGCGGGATAAATGACTCTTGCGCCCGACGCAAATCTAAAATGGGTTGGGCTGAAGTAGCTACATTATTCATAGGTGTGGTTTGGGCATAACGTGCAATAAACCAATCAGAGCGTCATCTCACATTCCCTTTAAGAGCAGGTGCGCTTGTGCCATGGCGCATTGCTATTATAATGGCGAATTTGCCGGGCGCACGCCAGGAGCGGTTCACAGCCGAGGAGACCGACGTTCTCGTCAGGGCTGTAAAAGACCGAGAAGTGGCCTTGTATGGGGATGGGAGAAATTCATCCAAATTAGCTTTGGTTAAATGGGCGTGGGAGGAAATTGCCACAATTGTTTCTATGGCTGGCAACCCCAGGACGTCGCACCGGGCCTCGGGAGCAGTGCGCACGGGCCGAGCAGTGCGCAACGGCCAGCTGATGAGGGAGCAGCGCAAACACCAAGGTGCAGAGGATCCAGACCCACTACACGCCGTAGCAGCATTGTCAGACCGGACCGCACTGTCCGGGATGCGGCAAGGTATTAATGCCCGTCTTGACCGGGTGGCGATGTTGTTGCGGCCTCTCAGGCGCATCGCCTCAAGTCTCCAAACGCACCACCTGCTCCTGCTGTGCCCGCATTGCCACTCCCGGACCCTCCCGGCTACGGCGGGCGCGTCGCATATCAGAGGAAAAAATAAATTGGTTCTTCTGTTGAAATCTTTTCAACTTTTTTTTGTATGGTTTGCAAAAATGGGAACTGCTTCCTTGTAGATGAGAGAAGCAAAGTGTATGCACGTTAAGCACACGCTACATTATGGCCAAGCATGCGCCCTTAAAATAGCATCTGAATAAGCGCCACTGACTTTAGACTAGGTTTTTTCTGGTCTGTTGCGGAAGTGTTTTCTGAAACAGCAAAATAGCACCAGTGAACGTTTGTGCCGGAACACGCCTCTTCTTTTCGCTGAACCGCCCCCGGGAGCGCAAAGTCATTCCCTAATTTAAGGACGTGCATCTGCGGAGGGAAAATTCCAATGTGCGCCGAATGCAAAATAGGAATTACACAAGCGCCAGTGTACAAAGTCAATTGCGCTGAGTGCAAGATAGAGCCCTATGTGTTCTTCATGATGTTGTGTGAAGACTGAAACACTAAGGAGCATTGATTATGGTATGTGATGACCTTCTCAACACTGCTTGAGCAAAGTTTTGAAGGAGTACATAATTGTTGCACAGTTTGCTCAACTTCTCCTTTGCTGTCTGTTTGCATAATGCTGAGACACCCAAACACTGACACACATGATTTGGGATGTCCCTAAGCATTTTAAGAAGCTTTAAATACCATTATGGCTGAACAGCAGTGAAAGACGTCTGTGGACATCTGCATAAATTTCCCTAGCTTGAGGTGGTCGTTCGTTTTAACATAACTTGTCTTTGTGGAAGGTTAACAATGTATGAGTGGATTGAGCAGTGCTGCTCAGTTTGTCTTTGAAAAAAAAAAGGCAGAGGAGAAGACAATAGGCTACCTATGTATTTTTGATCCAATAAAAACTACATGAAATTGATTGTGTATCAATCTCTTATAGCCATAGACGGATTATCATGACCACGGGCCTGCACACGCAAACTGTGCGCACGCAAAGGCGCAAAGGCTGTTACATTATTACATTGAATGTAATAATGTCCGCAAACGTAATAAACCTCAAACACCTACTAATACTACTGACCATGCGTGCAAAATCCAGCTGCTGACCCTCCGCTCCGCTGTCACACAACGGATCCCCCGTCCGCTCCCTCTCTCTCTTATAATTGTTTGCCCAAAAAATAATTTCCATGAAGAAAACATCGCCTGACATTTAAATTTAAATTCCCATTGACAATACAAATCTCAAAAAATCTGGATGTATTGCTCATTTGTAAACACAACACTTATCAGTATATAGGCAAGAATCTAAAGGTTTATTAATTCAATTCATTTCAAATTCGCTTTATTGGCATGAATGCCACAACAACAATATTGCTCCAAGCACCAAGAACCACGAAAAGAATACCTAGCACAGTACCATTATACTTGCTGTGTGTGTGTTTATGTGAAATACTAATAATAATAATAATAACTTTGAACATTATCACAATTAAGTTATCAATCTTCGATGTAAACAAAATGCAAACATTACAGACTTCTAACCATTTTTCTAAAAGTGTCTGTATTTTAATTGAGAATAGTTTTTATATAAGTTACACAAAAGGAAAAGAAAATATCATTTGTTTTACCTTTTTCAGCCATAAGCGGTCATATTGACCGCACATCATTTCGCGGGATTTCATTCATTGTCTCTCTTGTCTCTAACTTTGTTAGCAGTCTCCAGCTGTGCGACTGTAACACAACTTTATATGAAGAAGGACTAACACTAATAGCCTAATTGATTCTTATTTCTTCCACTTACAGAACTGTTTACGACTCGAAACAATGTTATTATATATGACATTTCTAAACCAAATGTCGGGCCTTCAAATGCATCAAATTCCCACATCCAGTTACGCAGGCAGCTGTCCAGGGTGCTGAACCAGGTCACAGACAAAGTAGGCTGCACTCTGCGTTCTGATGTTTGCTGGGCAGATCTGTCCGCCTTGCTTTCTCATCCACTGTTGTGGGATATCTCCCACAGAGCAAAATAAATACAATTTTTTTCTCTCTTGGCTGAACTCTGGCTTGAGCCCACTTCACCCAGGCGCGAGCCTGCAGCCCCCGCTCCTGCTGACCGGGGGAGAAAACAGACATTCCTTTGCTCAGAACCCATATCAGGCTGTGTCTGAATATGCACGAAGATATGGTATAACGCATTGGAGCAATTTTCATACAATTTCGGATATTTAGCATGATAAAATAATTTCAATTCAACATAGCCATTTGTCCAGCTGAAGCATAATGAGCATTATGTCATTAATATGAAGTAGGCTTGTTTTGTGGTTAATCAGCCACATGATCCGTTTGAACCCACAAAGGAAAAAAGGATAAATGCGCAGCCTCCGTTTCCTTTCTGACTGTGTCCGTTCGGAGTGGGGGGGGGTTCGGAATGAAGGGGTCTTTGAAAAAAAGGGAAACCCCACCATTACGATGAATTGAAGTCTATGTTCGGAACAGCGGGGTTTCGGAAAGGCGGGGCTCCAGGCTATAAAGCGGCCGTCGATTTTGTGACCCGCTGCAGGTGTGTGGGTGTGGGAGAGAGAGAGACATTAGCTTATAGCACTTTGTAGAAGGAGCTTTATAAAGTTCACTTCATTAACTTGTATTAGTTCACGGGGCTGAGCTGCCACATCCAATATGGGGGCGACGTCGACGTACGGTCCAGCGCTGATACCTTCAGTTTATTAACGGGAATACTGACTGTAAAGTACCGTGTGTGTTTCATGGGTCTGACTGTGAGTCTGCAGTCTGACCCATCGTCACTGCCAGCAGCTCTTCAGAGTGGCTTCATTACGATCACCGTAAATGTTAGAGAATTTCGCACTGGAAAAAAATTGTGCAGCTGATTTAACCAAGCAAACGCAAACCATGGCTGGCTTGACCGCAGTACAGAACTGGACATGGTGGTGATTTCCCCGCTGTTTCTGAAAACATGTACCGCAGTCTATGCTACCAACACAGCCTTCACACTTTCCTCTTGTCCCTGGTCTTGCTCCAGTGTCGAATAAGCACACCGCCGCCCCCTAACGTAGATGCGTAGCACGGTCGGTCAGACTGGGGGCTGAAGAAGAAGAGAGGCCGCTGACGTCATTCTCCTGCGCCGCTTGCGAATTCAAATTGAATTTTGGACCTTTCTTTGTCTTTGTGTAACAAAATGAGGAGTCTTGAAGGAGAAAATGAAAATGCAATCTGGATGATTTATTACTAATTTTATTTATGAGTCAAAAATGCAGCTCTAACTTTGAAATGAAAAAGCATTTCTGCTAATGCATTTTAATTTTCAAATTTGACATTTCAAATTGAATTTTGGTACCTATTTGCTGGGCCATCTTTTGAAAATTAAATCTTAAATGTACTTTTCTTTATCATTTGAATTAAGTTACATAATGAGCAGTCTTGAAGAAGAAAATGAAAATGCAATTTGGATGATTTATTACTAATTTTATTTATGAGTCAAAAAATGCAGCTACATTCTGAAAATGAAAAACATTTCTGTAAATGCATTTTAATTTGAATTATGGTACAAATTTGCTTCCATAGCTAGCTAGAATAACTTGCACAAAATGATAACATCTTATTTGCTTGATTGTTTGGTACATGATAAGATGATGATGACTTACATTACAGTGCTGCTTGCAAAAGAATGTCTCCTCACTTTTTAATATGATCTCCCATTGCATTGCCTACATTTGCATATGATAAATACGACAATTTCATTTTAAAATCTGAGCCCAACTTTTCAAAACAAAAAGGTGGGCCCTCACTGATGGCAGAGGCTGCCATGCAAAGTGCCAACTGCACATCAGGAGCAATTTTAGGTTCAGTATCTTGCTCAAGGACCCTTTGACATGCAGCTCAGCCCAGAGCTGGGATTTGAACCAGCGACCTTCCGATCACTAGCCAACCTGCACTACTTGCTGAGCTACTGCCCCTCAGCCAAAGTACGTCAGTACCTTTATGTACTGGAAACTTTGGTGTCACATCAAACTTCAGTTTGCTGTTTAACACTTAATGTCCCTCTGAACAGAAACTTCCAGTCCCACTGTGTGTTTAGCTCAGCTGTAAACTATGACCTCCAGTGGCAGTTCTGGACAAATTTTACTGGGGGGGCCAAGGTGGGGCCAGTGTTTAATCAGAGGGGCACATTAAAAAACGGAAACAAATGATATTTAAACATTAAATACTTTAATTTTGCTTTACATTAAAATCATACAAAAGTTTATTTTGTATATAAAGAGTGCATCAAATGAAACAATGAGGTAGGGCCATCAAAAATTATAAATAAATTACAGTAGGACAATGCTGCAAAAGTAGGGCATGGACCCCTGACCCCTCATACCAGTTTGGCCTAAAGCTCCGTCTCCTGTCCCCCATCAGAGTGGCTGAGAATATGTCCAACTTGGGCTGCACTGCTACATCACTCTTGGATTTGCTGATATCTGTGGAAAGATGCACAGTAAACATAGGGCACAACTATAAACAACATTTATTTACTGTTGTATGAATGTATTTTAAAATGTAGGCCAAGTATTTGTTTATTTTTTTAACATAAGAATCACATATTAATGACGCAAAAAAGAATTTATGGCAGAAAGCACCATATTATGGACACACTGTACTATGAATTGTAATGACACTGCTTTGCAAATGGCATGTACAAGAACACCTATTCTACATCACAAACCTAATGGTGCATTACGTGATCCACATGGATCCACTTGCTGTTCCACTCTCTGTCCTTGTATGTTTTCTTCCTCCTCACCCTCTTCTTCATCCTTACCCTCTGGAATGTCCCTCTCACTTTCATCACCTGCTTTCTCTCCAACCTCCACCAACTCCTCAGCTCTCCCTCTTCCAGCTCTTCGGCTCTCTAAATACCTTGATATGGTTCTCTCACTTTTTTTATTTACTGGGGCAAAAAGACTGCAATGTCCCTTCTTCATTTCATGATAACTACTAGAAGAAGAAACACAATGTAGAGGCATACGTCTCATTTCACAAGTAACCATCCCTCCCTTCGTAACACGGGCAGATACTGTTGATTACTTTACTCAATAAACATATTATTTATCGAAATGCAACAGCCAAGACTGATAAAGTTACGTAGTTAACGTGACAACATTGTGTAGAACTAGAAAGGATACTGACATTCGGATATTTGCTTTTGCTACAGTGAGTTTGCTTCGATATTTTAACATAGCGAGACCAGACATTTACAAACTTGATTTTATTATCGGAGTGAAGAACAACAGTAACATGGTTACGTGCAACAAATCACTTGACGAGATGAAATCGTTTTGCTTACCTTCGCCTCTTGCACCAAGACATTGGCGGCTCCTCTCTTCAAAACTTGTTGCTGTTGTCCTCATTCTCATCTCGCACCCGGCAATGCAATGTTTGGGTTCCGTCGCTCTAATTAATCTGTGTAGAACGCTGAGATCAATTTATTTCATTTTAATTTTATCATTCAGTCAGCTCAGGGGGGGCCACAGCGGGGGCCAGGGACATTTTTACAGGGGCACTGGCCCCTGTAGGCCCCCGTGTAGAACCGCCACTCTTAGCTCTCTTAACTGCTAGCACCCTTACCTTAACGCACTCCACGACTCTGCTACGCATCCTCCTGCTGATTTCAGCGCAGATTTGCAGTGTCCTGTTGGTTTAACCAGCACAACATAATTTGCCAGGTCCTGCCAGCAAACTGTTTGTGACTGAGGGGATAATAGAACCGGTATCACATAATAATTTACTAATCCACATTAATATTCAAAGAGAAAGAAACAGCCACATTTCAAATTCCTTGTTGGATTTGTCAGTTGCCCTTTATTAAACAAGCTCTTGAATGTTTTATTAATTATAAAACTAGTAGACTTTCTTAATTTATTTGGTTTCGGCCTTAAGAACATACAGCCAAAGAAATCACATTCTGTCTCCGTAACAACAATTCAGTTAAAATCAATGTCTAAGCTACAGACTAAAATCAAATTCATAGAGCCAGTTTAGTAGGCCTATATTTAGTTCCCATATGTAACAGTTTCCACCTTGCAGGCTGATGCCTCATGTCCTTGTCTTGTGTTCTGAAGTCTTCTAAGTGACTGATGTATCATAAGGGAGACATCAGCTGTCAACCTGGCCTGTCACACTTGTCAAGGAAGTCAATTCATTAATCATGTTTGACTCCACATGGGAGAACAGCCTCCATTTGGCTGAGGTCTTAAACACCTGTGGCACCGGGCCAATCTCTCTGCTGTGAGCTGAAATCACATCTGGAAGTGCTATATGTCAAGAACATGCTTTGATGGGAGCACATTAGAGTGGATTGATGTCCTTCATCTTTCTTTAAAGTTCGATGAGATGAAATTTCACAAGAGTTGTGTATGCATGGCATGAAAAGGTTTTTATCTGTTTGGAAGGCTAGAGAGGTTGGGGAGGGATACAGAGGACATCTGGAGGGACTGTAAATAATAGCTCTAGATGTGTTACAATAATGGATCCTGACTGACTGACTTACCATTATCAGCCTTGATTTTACAGTTAACAATGATCTCTGCAATGGCAACAATTGACCCATATGGTTCAAAACTACTCCAGAATGAAATCTTTTTTCCTCATGAGGAAAGTGTCTGACGTTAATGGTTTTGGACAATGATTGTTATTTGATTAGCTCTGTGACTATACTATAAATGCTTGTGATTGAGCACATTTTTGGTGACTATTTCATATTTGTGTAAAGTCTGACAGTCAGACACAGACAGTATTGAGATCACAACAAATTATTTTATTTATTATCTGTTTTTGTTGACGAAGGTTCTCAGCCATCCAGGTTATGGTTATTCTAAGTGCTGTATCGTAGGCAACTGGACTTGTTACAGTTTCTTGAAGATGTTTAAGACTTGAACACTGTGATTCTGTCTATTCAAAACTTTTCCAAGTTCAGCCTTTTCTAAAAATCATGTAAAAACTACTATTAAATTCATGGGACCTTGCAAAATCCTGTTGTACTTGTACATTTCCTGCACCCAATGAAAAACAGGCTCAATAGGTATTCAACAAAAGGACCAGAACCTTGAAGTCAACACAGAACAAATATCTAGTATTACAGCCAGAAAAAAAAAAAAGTTATTATGATTAATAATTGATGGGGTATTATAATTAATAATTGAATTAAATAATTATACTCATATGATATTAATTTTGTTATATTATATGTCTGGAATTGAAAGTTAACAATTTCACATAAAAAAATCTCACAGAATTAAAACAACCCTTTTAGAATGTGACTTGTTCCATTCCATGATGGTAGTGGGTCAGAATCTCAATCACAACACATTATATATGCCATATAATTATAAACAGTTGGTGAATACATGTTTAGATTCACAAGTGGAAACTGGGGAAAACAGCATAAAAAAAAAAACCACTAAGATCTCACCGTTATGATGTGTATCGTGACACCTTTTTTGGTTCCGCAACGCCAGCCTGCCGTATGAAATGACACATTGGAGCGGCTTTATTCGGAGCTGCTTGTTTCAGTGTGAGCAAACAAGGGCGACGTAAATGTGCAGTCTCTCCGTGAAAAGGGCACATTTGTCTATGCAGGACCAAACAACTAATTAGATAGAAAACTACCGGTATATTCATACTTCACAGAATACAAATTTGGCTGCAAGAAAGCTAAAATAGTTAAGATAATTATATTTCAAAATTAAGAATTCTTTGTTTAGATGAAATGTATGTCATAAAACATTTTGCAACAGCTATTTAAATGGATACATGTCGTAAATCATCCTTAGGGTTTCTCAGATGTTCAGAGCAAATCACAACCAATCTAGGGAAAATAAGCAATTGGTGAATCTAAGAATACACAGAAATTATGAATGAATTTTGATTATACCTCAGAGGCCCAAACCTAAAAATATTTTTTTATCCCCCTATGATTTCCAAGCAGATTTATGGAAGCCCCTCAACCCACAAACACACAACAGTCAATGTTAAAACAAGTAAGTAATGAGAAAAACAAAAGGTCATATGTAAAAAACAAACAACAAAATCTGACGTTACATTAGATGCACATGATATGCAAAAGAAGACAGTTACCTAAGGTGTAATAGTGAGTGATAAATATAGGAACTTTCTCTGCAGTGTTTGCCGAGATGAAGTAAAACCTAATATAAACATTTTTGAAGCTCCACTTCACTATGTTACATTAACTTGAAAATGTTCAATGTGTACATTTGTAGAAGTATATTTGCAATGGTATCATTGATATCACCCCCCAAAAAAATATAGCCTTGGAAAGTTGAAGTCTTATTGTATCTAAACATATTACAATAATTGCCTCCTTGAGCTCTGAGTAACAGCTACAGCTGCAGTTCTAGCTGCTGACTGTGACACTTTAACAGTGGTTTTGATTTTTGACATTGTCAGCCAATAACCTGTGCGGTGTTTATTGTTTGCCATTATTCAGCATTAACTGATTAGGTGTCAAGACTTGGTGTCCAGACTGTATTAGTATGAAGACATATGTAGTAGGATTACTCTGAGAGAGGAGTGCTCAACCCCACATAAGGGGCAGTTTTGATATTGTCTCTGAAGATTATGGCCCGTTAGTGATAAACCAAAAACCAGTGTAATGTGCTAAAATAAGGCCATTGGCATTAGTTCAGTTACATACATACAATGAAAAAAGTAAATCACCAGATTTAACAAGTTTCTGGGCCGACAATACTCATTGCATTCACTATATCAGAATATGTTCACATTAAGCGAAAGGGTTCAGCAGAAACAGATGTGTTGCTTATGGACTTTAACTTTCTGTTCTGTTTTCATCAATGACATTCATCTGCAGAAATATGATTATCCAACATGAATCTGAACAGAGTCTACAAAATTAGATTAGGGAGATATGGGACAGGAAGTTAAGAGGAAGAGAGAAAGTGTCTCTGTAATACACAGTGCATTAGACCTTGTCACAAGACACCAGGGTTCCTCACAGTCTGGCATCCAAGAGTCATAGTTCTTCATTTAAGAATAAAAACAATTTGGTCAAAAAACATGCACTACAAAATGTGGATGTGCGCCACGCAAGTGCTGTGAAAGGTGAGATATATAATGTTTGTCAGTGAATAAGAAGTGCATATAGATTCAGACTACACGTTATATCGCTGGAATACTCAATTGAAATGAACCAGTAGACATGATGAGCATACAAGAAGTAGAAACAGTTTCTCTAGGCGCAACAGCATACATTTGTCACACTGACACTTTTGTCATGTGATCAATTTGCATTTTTAATGAGACACTCATGGACAATCATAAGTGATTTTGGATTACATAGGAATGACCCAAAGCTATTTAGCCTCATTCTTTTGGTCATACATCAAACAGACTTAGGTTGTTGCTGCTGTCATTAACACCCACAGGGAGCCTCTGTCCAGAATTCAAACAAAACAAAAACTGTTTAGAATTAATGCTACATGATGATGCTAATCAAGTATAATGCCTACCATAATGATACCTGCCAAACTTCAATATTTTAGTGTTATCCTTGTGACCATATTTGCATGCTAACATTTTCCTTCAGCTTAAAGTATCAACATAGCCTCACAGAGCTGCTACTATGGATATAGACTCCTACTCACACATGAGGTAGTCAGTAGTCTCTGGCCTCTCATGAAGCTCTAGCTTTGTGGTTGTTTTATGTTGAGTATGTCATTTACATACTCTGGTCTGAATGGACAGTTATTCTGTGATGGAGCTGTCGCACTACACACAAGGAAGTTGTTTGTTTTCTGCAGCAAAGGTTTGTTACCCCAATTAGAGAATAGCTTTGTTTTGTCTGTGCAGAATGCAAACTTGAAACTGCTTTAAAAAAAACAATGATGCTTGAACAGGCAGAACTGATCAGCTTAATGATTCTGTAGTCTCACCCGAAGTGATCCACACTCCTATTTTAGAGCAGAGTTGTGGAAAACTCTTGGTTTCTGTTTAAATCAAAAAGCCTGGTTGTCTCTTACAATACATCAGAGGGCAAACAGTCCCTGTATTGCTGCTGGCTGCCTATTAAATCTCTGTAACTCCAGTTTCCATTTCAATGAATAGCAGCGTCACTGTCCCAACTTTTGAGTGTCTGTCTTTGAACGTCCCATTTGTCTTGTTTAGTGCTGTACTGGCCAAAAATCAACCATTGCAGCTTTAAAACAAGATGGATAAGATAGTATATGTTACTCGAGCTAAAGCCCAACATGTTAGTGCGTTTAGAGTGTGTCAAAGTCCATTTTCCTAGTTAAACGGTGGGTAATCTGGACGCAAAGAGATGGTATTTAGAGTCTGAATTAGTCATGGGTGTATTTTGGGTGGAACATAAATCAAACCAATCCAAGTGTAGTCCCCCATTCGCTTTAAGAGCCAGGTGCACCAGGGCCTGACACATATTAACTAGTGGCACTTCGCTGAGAGAAATGGATGTGGTCCTCGCTGCTGGACCCTCTGCCCCACCGCTTCAAAATCATCTGTCCCATCAACAACTCTGTTTGACTGTATAAGAAAATACACACTGATATTTAACTGAGGAGGAGGAGGAGTGCTGCTGATCGCCTCTCTGTGTGCACGCTGGCCACAGTCCGTGGATCAGGAAGGACAGGTTGTAAAAAAAAAAAAATCAACGGGTGGCATCAGAGGAAAAAATACGTCCTTAATTAGGAAATTATTAATGACATTACCTGCAGCGATCCTCCAGCAGAAACAATACAGGTATCTCTACGTTAACGCAATTGCATGCACAAGGAACAGCTGATGATTCATTATTTAAAACTCCTGACTCGATTCTTTCTAGAGAGACAACTACAACTTTTAGTTTTGCTAATTAAATGTATCACGATATTTGTTATGGTGTTCATAGAAATGCTTGAAATAACTGAAAGCAGCCTGTCAGCTTATAAAATCAGAGTGTATGAACAGCGTGAACCCGCCTGTGCAGGCGCATCTAACGCATCCTCTAAATAGCAGTAAACAGCCTTAACCTAACCAACTTAACCTAGGTAAACTGTTATATACTGGTCTGCCTACCCCCTCAGCTTCCCCTGTCACATGTTTTTTTTTTCACTTCATTAGGTCCACCAGCTATATGATACAAATAAACAAGAAGAAATCCTGTTGCTGTGTTGACAAACTGAGACACATCTGTGTGGGTGGTAGGTTTTCAAAGAAGCATCCATATATGTCTTTACCTTCTCTGCCAAAAAGATGAGTGCATCTAGGAGAGGGTTAACAAGTCTCAGGTGCCACTTGTCCTCTCCTGCAGCAGCTCATTGTCTCCATCTGCCTTTCGAGCATCACTCAATCCCACCCTTAAGTGTCACTGTGACATTCTCTTGTAAAAAAAAAAAAAAAAAAAAAAAAACATTGCAAGGGGAAAGGTATAACTGATTATACATGTTAGTTATTCAAAGTACCTTTGCTTGGAAAAGTATAAAAGCTGAGGGATAAAACATCTATCTTTGTTGAAACTTTGAGTCTACCCACATGATGAACAGGAACAGGAATGTAGAAACTAATATCAAAGCAGCTTTGGAAACGGTTTGGAACTGATATTGGAAGAAATATTTTGAAGCCCAATTTTGCAAAATGAGAAAAGGGGCGGTGATGGATGACCGCAGCTGACATCTTAACTTGAACTTCAGTGTTTAGGCTATTGTATCCACATTTATAAAAGCCCAGAATGTTAGCTGGATTTTTTAAAGACATTTATCTTTGAAGCATTACAATATTGTACAGCCTGCAACATTGTTGCTCTGGCTGCTGCCAGGGAGGGGCAGCTCCTGTTACAAGTGATGTGGTGGTAAATAAAATGTGTAAAATCTTCCTTTACTGATATTTGCTTCCTTTATAGCATTTAGGAAAGGCACATGTCATGGAGATTGCATTGAATTATCCAGAACGGATTACTTTAGTCCTCGTGGATATTGTATTTGAGAGTTTTCTGCTTCAGTATTGTTCTTGAGTTGAAGTTTCGTATTGCTGTTGGGACCCACAGATAAAGTCATTCATTCTGGATTTCAAAACGGACTCTTAACTGAACTCAGTGTGTCAGAATTCACCATTCTTCACACCTGTGCAACATTCAGCTTTGAGCTACTATTGGTCAGGGTGAGAGACACTCCTCTGACCAGCTAGTCCAGCGCATTCCTTGTTCTCCCTCTCTTACTCTACACCCTCTACTTCGACTTCTTATCCTCAAGGGCTCCTCTCCATCTCCCCCCCATGGGGCTGCCTGCCCTCAAGATCTCTTCTTCTGGGCCTAACAGCTGCAGAGAGCTGCAAGCTGCATTTGCAGCAGGCTTCTCCTCACTGCAGCGACACAGGTCCTGCCAGTATTCCAGATCAGTTAGCACCAGCGGCTGCGAGTAACGTTTGCCAGCTATCTTCACAATCTGAGGAACACCAAGCAAGTTACCACTGAGCTGCTATCACTGCTAAGGAAAGGAGCAAACCGTTTCCTCCTCTGCCGACTTTCATCAGACCTTGCACAGCGAGAACAGTATTCAACACTGGAATCCCAACCTTCTCCTGCAACCACCAGCACCTTTTCTCCAAAGATTTCTCCAACATTGAACTGGGCTTGCGTAGCATAGCATAGCACGGCTAATTACAGGACTTTAAACTCTGGTTGATGTAATGCATATGTGTTCAATGTATGTGTTTGGTCATTGTTTGCGTGTTATTGTGATCTCAGGTCAGGTTATTGGTAGTTTGCTTTCCTAGACGGCTAATTCGACATCAGTCGTATGCTGCTTCTCACAGACTCAGGGTCTCTGCATGCAACTAACCATCTTCTATAAACTGCTGGCATCACATCCGACGCACACACACACACACACACACACGCACACGCACACACACACACACACACACACCTGTATATAGTACATGTTAGTTAGATTGTGTGTTTTCATCTTTGTGTTGAATAAAATACTTTTGAACCTAATAAAATACTTTTGAACTCCAAAATCCTTCAACCATTACCATAAGCTGTTATGGTAAATTTGGTTGTAGTTATTAAGTTAATTATCAATCAGAGTTATAAACAGTTTAGTACCCTTTTTATGAGACTGATTTGGTAAATTTGCTATTTTTTCCCTTCTTCAAGGGTGGTGCCCCCAGGTGATCTAATGTGAATTGGATCATAGTATACTAACTATCCCTGATAATCATTAATTATCATTGATAGCCCAATTTAACCTACAACTCACTTTTAATGTTGCATAAACACTACTTAATTGTGCCTTGTGTAATGCAAGGCCCAACATTGCCAAAGTCCAGCCTGTCGACTGTGAAAGCAGCTTATTGCGACCCTAATTGTGTTTCTTGTTAAGCAGTGACTTCTTGCAATGGTAGTAATTATTGCAACTGCAAAGGAGAAAGTGAGTGGAAGTACAGTATAGAGTGAAAAGTCTATATCATTATATGGGGAGGTCAGGGCAGTTCAAATTCAGCATGTCTCATATCTTAGAGCGTGACAGTTGTTACAAGTGGCAATATGATGCACCACTTCCAGACAAAGCACTGCGCATGTTTTGAGCAAGGATACCCACACAGATCTGATCTGAGGGAACATGGCACTGAATCATGATGCAAATACCTACTGCTGCTCCATACTGAGAACATCAACGAAACTAAACTGGCAGATGAGAAAGTAACAGAAAGATTGATGTATGCAAACCATGTTGGCCAGTAGGATTTTAATCATCTCTATGTGTATTCAGTTTACAAAGAGGCATCATTTCCATCAGAAGTATATTTGAGGTTGCCTATATTTGCAGCCCAACTCCACACATGTCTCAGTGAGGGAGGCCAGACTGGACTCCATTACCAAGCTGTCAGTACGTGATAGTGGGAAGCGCACTGCTTTAAAAGCAATAATGACGCCAATGAGATTGCCCTTGACTGATGGCAGCAACGAACATAAACCACTGACTGTGAAAATTAATGGATTCTGCTTACTCCCACATCGTGTTTAAGTGTTCCAAGTTGAACTAATAACCTCTGGCCTAAAAAATATCAAACATAAAATATATTGAGAAACAGACTAAGCTGTGCATTCCCTGCCTGTTCAGTTACAATACCAGTTATGATTGTGCAGTTACATCACCCTGTGAGCCAGTATTCAACACAATTGTATATGTAGTTAAAGTGCAACAACTGCTTCCAGAGTTCATGGCGCACAGGTGGGAGGAGAGGTGCAAATAGGTGGGAGGTTCATTCAAATGAAGCAACACAAAGACATTTCTCAGTATTTTGGTGGAAAATGTGTATTAGACGTGCTGAGAATAGACATCTCTCAATAATCTGCATGAAAAAAACAACACTTAATGTGAATAAAGCAGGAACATCAGTAAATCTGTCTGCGTTTATCTAAAAAATAATACTTATTATAGTTTTTGATGTCCACAGCTGCTATATACTGAATGAAAAGCTTCTCCTTAAGTTCATTAAATCCCTGCAGCCGTCTGAAGGCAGCAGGACACATATGTTGACAAATCTGCAGCGTCTGATTGGAGAAGTGAAGCGCCTGAGCACAGTGTCTATATGCACAAACGTCTGTTGCGTTTACCTCGATTAGATCACATGCAAATGAGACAAGGCTGCTACAGATTACCAATTACACACATTAGACATTTCAGCTATACTTAAGCATTCTACCTGTTTATGTGGGAGACATCTGCAGCTTATTAATCTTGTGTCACAGCTTCTTTCAAACTTCTTCTTTTCCTAATCAACCTGTTATTATTGCAAAGCAGGCCCCTGCTATATCACATTTGCGGATGATGAGATAAAGATTGATTTTGTCATGTCACATTGATGGAGAGGTGAGGATCACTAGTCACACAACAACCACCTCTGCAGTGACCATTTTACAGCTGGAACTTTCATTGGACTTTTCATCAAACAAACTGAGATTCACAGTAATCCACTGTTGCTGGTAAATGGGACTTTCTCTCTCTCTCTGATCTTCATCCTCCTGTCCGATCAACATCTAGCGGCATCTCAGTCACATTGCCTGCCAACCAGTGAGTGTAATTTTCCTTGTGTGCTGGCCAAGGCAACAGTTGGTAACTTAGTAAACAGTTACTCTAACTACTTTTTGTATAAGGTGCAGCGACCCCCTAACATGATTTTACACTGTGTAGCCTTGCATCAATTTCACATAAAGTGAACTCATGTTGCATGTACATGTAACTTAACAGTTAATGTTATGTTGACAAATGAGTGAAGAAAACAATTATGTGAACTATTTCACAAATTGCAGCCATATTTCGTTTTAAGGTCATGAAGATTGACACTTAAAGTGTCCTCTACGTGAAAATGTTTCCCTGCAACATAAAAACAATTCTGGCTGTCCTCTTGGCTCAGTTGAGATTTTTTTGACTTACGTGCAGCCATAAGTGCTTCTCATACTATTCATACATCTTAGGTCCTCAGAGGGCAATACGCTACACAATATTTATTGGATTGGGGAAACAGACATCTCACATAAGGCTTCATGTTCTTTTTTAGTTTTTTTTTTACATTTTATATCCATCTCCCCTGAAACATTTGCTGATGCCAAGCAGTCATAAACTGGCATGTATGCTGCCTCTGCATTTTTTTTGTCCTCACTTTTGCAAATGTATCCGCCATGATATCTTTTCCATAAACACTGTGTGACAGCGCTGATTTCCCCAGAGTCATACTACATAAGGTGAAATTGGTTCAAAGTCCCTTGAGTAATACACTACCAGTCTCCTTGTATTTCGAGCTCAACCTCACCCAATAACTCTCTGTACGTGCACACATAAACACAGGCGCATGTAAACATAGGCACACACATACAAATACACCCAATAAACTTCTCCCAAAGGCACATCAAGTAAGGCAGCATGACGTTTCTCACTTTCCCTAAAGTTCAGTTAAGGTCTGTTTTCCTAGGCGTAAAATTGAATGGTTGCTCTCAATTGCAAGAAAACAAACAAAAGAAAGAAACGCAACTGTATCACTCAACACTTTGCATTTTCTAAACATTTACGTTTTCATAATCTCCTGAAACAGACTGGTAATAAGAAACGCTTTAGATTGTGAATGCTTTGTGAAAGCATTTTTCATATTTCTTACACAAACACTCAACCATACCAGCAGCTCTTGAAACAAGAATTATTCTTTAAAAGGCTAATACTAGGAAATATATTTCTGGAAAATCACTTTTACATTTGATATAATAACCGTAGTGCTAATAATGAGTTACGTCACATATTCATGTATGAATCCCTCCATCTATATAACACATACTGAATTTGAGGAGGATTGTCCACTACTTGTCTAAGTTAGTCTGCTCTTATATTTCTACAGCAAGCCCATTTTGGCTACTAAGGAGATAAAGGGAGGGGAAAAGAAGTTATAAGGGATGTATCATTGATTTTATAATTCTTTTCATTTGATATTGATTTGCACCATCAGCAAAGCAAAGCCCACATGCTATGACAACTAGCTCTATCTCAAGCCTGGCAGAAAGCGGAACACAGCGCAGCTCATGTGTCTTTGCTAGCGCCTATGTTGTGTAAATTGCAAATGTTCCGGTGCCCACCTGTGCACCCCTGGGCATGTTGGTCTTAAAATGAGGTGTGGTTAGGCGCGTTGATTGTCCTCATTCTCATCTCACACCCGGCAATGCAATGTTTGGGTTCCGTCGCTCTAATTAATCTGTGTAGAACGCTGAGATCAATTTATTTCATTTTAATTTTATTATTCAGTCAGCTCAGGGGGGGCCACAGCGGGGGCCAGGGACATTTATATATATATATATATATATATATATATATGTATATATATACATATTAGGGCTGTCAAAAAACAAAACGCGCATTGAAAGATTTACAGCCGTCAGTGGCACCTGTAGTCTTGATCCAGAGGGTGGCAGAAAGGGAATCAGAAGAAGATGCAGCAGGGATGGCGGTTCGGGAAAAACACGGTGGACTGAAAAGTGAGGAAATTGAGAAAGGACTTACCGTAAAATACCAAATAATAGCCGGGGGGTTTAGTTGTTTCAATCACTTAACAGACCAAAAGGCAATTTGGGACAGGCGTTTAATTCCTTCCTCACAATAATCCTGGATGAAAACATTACAAACTTCTCCAGCTTCTCGGTGAATTCTCTGGCATCCTCCTGTAAGTGAAGTTGCTGCGGCGGAGGAAACGATTCAGCCAACCAGCACTCGCTGCAAACTCCTCATCTCTGCTGTCACTCACGGTGGCGGACATTTGTTTCTCCATCGTCCTGATAATTCTGCGGGACACTCTCTCGTGGCGTGCCCGTTTGCTGATAACTCATCCCCGCATGTTTATCTCAGGCTCCTCGCTAGCCTTCTTCCTCCCTCCAGCAGGCAGCCTGGCCCTGTTGCTGTCCTCCTCGGACAGACGCTCAAGCTCCGTTTCTCTCACTCTCTTCTGGTCGACAGAGAAACATCTAGCGGCTGCTTCTCCCGAGTTTTCCTCTGCATATTTTAACAGAAAGTTTGAATTTCAAGTGGTACTTTTTATTGTTTTGCTGCACCGGAGCCATGGCGATCATCAGTGTGATACTGACTGACAGAAAGCAGCACACTGCGTGAAAAAGGCGAAGAAGAAAAACGTGCAGTGTCAGTGGACACCTCTTCTTCCTTAATTTTTTTAAAAATAAAAAATTATACCCGACATTTATTTGGAACCAGCGGTTATTTACCAAAATATACATCTGCACCGGCGTTTAAAGGGACCCTATGGATAATTGAAACCCGTATATTATTTGGTCATTTACGGTATGAACGGCAAACTACTTTCGAAACACTGCCAGATGGTTCGGTCGATAGGACAAAAGTTATCTGCATGTACTATCGACATGAAATGACTTACCATCGAAGTACATTGAGTCTCAAATATCACTTGCAAGCCAAACACAGGGCAGGTGCAGAGAGCCCCCCCCGCCAAAAATGTTCATAATGCAAGCATATTTGTCCTTTCTTATGTTGTTAAAAGTATTAAGAACATTAAATAATACATCAAGGTACATTTAGAACAGAAAAAAATGTGCCAAAAAAATTGCGATTAATTTGCGATTAATCGCGAGTTAACTATGGACAAAATGCGATTAATCGCGATTAAAAAAATTAATCGTTTGACAGCCCTAATACATATATATATATATAGATATATATAGATATACATATATACACACACATATATACACACACATATATACACACACACATATATATATATATATATATATATATACATATATATAAATAGCCTAGGGTTAATGAGAGTTAAGAATAATCTAATCTGACAGCTGTCTGTGTCGGCTGTTTATCTTGCCACAAATCTTAAACTTCTTCCAGATATCGAGTTTACTTTGACTTTGCTATTGTAAACATCGGTGTTCCTACTAACAGTCACAGTAGTAATTTCTTGGTTTTGTCACATTTTTAGATGTGTAGCATGTATTTCTAGTTTGCACTTGGCCTCCAATAAATAGCTTAATAATAAACTAGTGTTTCATTGCTTTTTAAGAATTTCATCCGAATTGCATGTCTTCCAAACCTCAGTATCATGATAATGTGAATAAACTCATGTTGACAATAATTTGTTGACACAAAAGAAATGGCAATTGCATATCAGTCACAGCTACACATGATACACAGCTAAGTGGTTAGCGTTCTAGAAGTACTTTGTTTATTAATTTTCCATGAATTAATCTGCATATTGTGTTCTTAAGGCCTGAAAAAAAGTTTAGCGCATGCTGAGCGCGCATACACACTGCCCTTTTCTGACTTTGAGCCCCTGCTCCTCTATAATCATGTGCATGTCCCTGTGTATACAGTTACAACCGCCTCAGTTTTCCGCAGCTAACCAACTTGAGTTTTGGCTGCTGGGCAGCTGCCAGCCGACTGCCAGCCTGTTCCAAGCCACTGGGAGTCCCCTCCTCCTCCTGGGAGTGTGCTTAGATTCCACTGTAGACACACCCATTCATTAAATTGCAAGATGTCCCCTTGAGAAAAGAAAACACAAAAATCATATACACCGTTTAAACTTAAATCGTATAAACTTAAATCGTATTCATCTACCCAATTACATCCCGGTGGCAAATGTATCAAATCTTTCCTCACGACATTTATTTTAAAGCTTTAGTTAGTTTAGTTACCGCCCTACTGCTTTTTTTTTTTTACTTTACTTACTTATCTTATATCAATAATCTAACATTGCAGCTAGGTAATATAATTATAGGTTAAGCCACCCAGCAGTATATACAGTTATTAAATACATCTGTAGTTATAATTCTATACGTATATTATATTGTATATGTATATCTGAAATGGATCATTTGTTAATTCAATGCATTCAGTCATAGAAACAAAGACTGTGTGCTTATTAAGTGTGTTTAAACACATGAAATCAGTCAATGAAGATCTTTCTGTTCTGACTAAAATGTCTCTTCCAAATATACCCCAGTAGCTCAGTTCATAGAGCATGCAACCCATATACAGACACCCTGCAGAGGCCCTGGGTTTGACCCTGACTTGTGGTCTCTTGCTGCATCATCACCCTGCCTCCCGTCATCTCTCAACCAGCTCCGTCTAGAGAAGTGTAACATTTCTCCCCCCACTGACTTCTTAGACAGTTTCATCAGAGTTATTTTTGGCCTCTGTTTTCATCGTACATGAAACACATATGTGGTGAGTACTACAAAGGCAATTTGCCAATATTTGATATTTCCCGTGTTGGTATTAGAGCTATTGTGGGTGAGTGGTTGTGGTGCTGGAGTGAGTGTGGATGAGGAGCCAAATTTAGATGCATGTTAAGACCCAAAAAACAAAAGGCACAGGCAGGCAGATGAAGTGGCTTGGACTGCTTAGGAAGAAGCACATCTGGCAATTTGGCAGGGACCAGGTGGAAATTGGCCAGTATATATTCTGCATGGGTAATGAAGGAAGTGGGAATGGGTGTGTCAGAGATATCAAACAATCGGCAATAAAGTGTAAATACATTTTCACAATATCTTTTCGGGGCTGAATATGCCCCAGGTAGGTGGGGCAGTCAAGCTACGTGTCCATGGGCGTCATTTGATGCAAGGTCACATGCAGTAGCGTAACATCATGGTGATAGGCCCTAGTGCAAATATTTTTTTTGTGCCCCCGACCCCTTCCCTCAACACAAGTGCATGCTCGTGCGCACGGCACACACGCACACACACACACACAAACGCGAGCTTGGACACACGCACAGCCACTCGAGAGAACTGCTATTGCAGGGATGGACTGGCCATCGGGAGCACTGAGATTTTTCCCAGTGGGCCGATCACTAATAGGCCCTGATGGCCGTGTTTTTATTTTATTTTTATTTATCTATTCATTTATTTATTTTTTTATTTTATTTCTGCTGCGCCTTATTACCTTATTACCAAATAATAGCCGGGTTTCAATTAACCGCAGGGTCCCCTTTAAACGCTGGGTGCAGGTGTATATTTTGATAAATAACTGCCGGTTCCAAATAAATGCCGGGTCTAATTTAATTCTAATTAATTTTTTTTTTTAAATCAAGGAAGAAGACTTGACCACTGACACTGCACGTTTTTCTTCTTCGCCTTTTTCACATATTGTGCTTGCTTTCTGTCAGTCACTATCACATTGATGATCACCATGGCTCCAGTGCAGCAGAAAAATAAAAAGTACGACTTGAAATTCAAACTTATTGTCGTAAGATATGCAGAAGAAAACTCGGGCGAAGCAGCCGCTAGACGTTTCTCTGTCGACCCCAAGAGAGTGAGAGATTGGCGAAAAAATAAAACAGAGCTTCAGCGTCTGTCCGAGGCAGACAGCAAAAGGGCCAGGCTGCCTGGTGGAAGTAGCAAGAAGGCTAGCGAGGAGTTGAAGATAAACATGCGGGAATGAGTTATCAGCAAACGGGCACGCCACAAGAGAGTGTCCCGCAAAATGATCAGGGCGATGGCAAAACAAATGTACACCACCGTGAGTTACATCAGAGATGAGAAGTTTGCCGCGATTGCTGTTTGGCTTAATCGTTTCCTCCGCCGCAACAACTTTACTTGCAGAAGACGCACAACTATTGCCCAGAAGGATGCCAGAGAATACACAGAGAAGCTGGAGAAGTTTGTGACATTTTCATCCCGGATTTTTGAGAGGAAGGAATTAAACGCCTGTCCCAAATTGCCACCTTGTCTGTTAAGTGATTGAAACAATTAAACACCTGGCTATTATTTGGTATATTACGGTATGATAACCAGTGGCGTCCCTATGCTGTTTTATTCGGGGCTAAAGCCCCGGATGTTTTTTAATTAGCCCCGAATATTATTTTTTTTAAAATATATATATATATTATTATTATTGTTTTATTTTTTTTAGATCACATCCTCAAAGGTTACCATGTGTTGTTGCTTCAATAAAACAATGTTTTCGAACAGGTTTGAGTAACAATTAATTGTTATTTAAAAAAAATAAAAAAATCCACTACTACAGCATTGGCACACAAGTGGTTAACACCTCCAGGTCGCACGTCATTCACCCAAGAGCTTCAGCGGTCAGGCGCGAATTGGCTTGACAACAACAAGCAAGTGTCACAAGATGTCACAACAAAGAAAGATTTCTATGTTTTTTCCCCCAAAGGTGGTCAGCAGTCAAAGAGGTACTGGGAATAGGGATTATGGAAAAATGTATCATTTCGAAATGAGTGTTGCAGCTGGAGCTAGAGGGGAGTAGCTAACGTTAGCTAGGTAGCTGGCTGATATTACACGGAAAAAACAATCTATTATTATTAGCATCTGTCTGTAAATGCAATTGTAGTGTGTGAGAATTGTGTTTCTAAAAAGAATTAAGCTTGGGCTTCTTCTAGAGGGGAAAGTAGCTAACATTAACGTTAGGCTATAATGTTAAACCATCTTGTTTACATTTCTTTTTCATGCATGATAGCTAGCAGACAGGGATCCTGCACAGCCTGCCTCTTCTACTGTAATGTGTTACATTGAAAAACAATGTGTTATTACCTAGCTAGCTAATGTCAGTGGCTACTTACATGGGTGCAAACTAAATTCAAAATGGGTCATTCGTTTGATGATCTGTGTTTATGGGATTGCATCGTTGTCACCTTTTTCACCGGTGATAGGTTTGCAGTGCACCCCTGTACTTAGCCAAGCATTCGTCTGTGAATGCAAGTGTAGTGTGAATTGTGTGTTCTTAAAATAATTTAACACACTTCTTCTAAGATGATGATAATCAAGATGGTACTGCTGCTGCTGCTGCTAGGGGTACTGCTGCTGCCACCAGACAGACAAGCGCTAGGGAGGGTGGAAGAGGTAGTTAGCTTGTTGTTTCTTAAATCAGTGTGTGATTATTTTAGGACATGAAATAATCCACCTGGCATTGTGGGTATAGTGGTTTTTAACGTTTCACCATAGTTTCAAGGTGTGTCTCCACCATTAGGTGGTAGCATTAGGACAGGTTAACATGTTGTTCCCCAAAGTTGGTTGGGTTTAAATGAAGCTTGACAGATGGGCAAAATAGAGGAAAATATTGGCGATTATGCAGGAAAATAAAATATTTCAGATATCTCTTTTTTATGCTACACTAGAGTGGCGTAACTGGTCCAGTGTTTGGGCATGTGAAAATGCCATAAGTTAGTGGCAACCTTGCCCATAATTATTTGTATTAATAGCAATGGGATACCAATATTGACTATAAGTATACATTCATAAGTAAGCTATACAATATTATGTTTACATTTTATTTTCAGGTATGATAGCAGATAGGGATGTGTTTAGTGATCCTGCAGCAGACCAAAGGGAGGACAATGTAAGAGCAGGTACCTGTAGGCTACGTGGAGAATGTCTCTATGTCTAAACATTTTTCATTAACTGACCTGCTATGGGCTAAGCCCCGGATGTGTCAGAAACCAAGGAACGCCTCTGATGATAACTCTCCAGGCCCGGGGAGAGAGCCATGCATCGGCTCGGCCCACAGTGCTCAGCTGCAGACACAGCAGAGAGATGAGGAGACGCGACTCATCATGACTGACAGGGATCAAGGTGATTGGACAAATGATCATTTCCTCCTCCTATTCCAGCCAATCAACGTTACCTTACCCACCCGCCCCCAGCTATTTCATTCACAAAAACGGGCCTGTGGCAATTCTGGACAGCCTTTTTTTTTGTTTGTTTGTTTTTTTCCTTCCTTCATGGGCCCCTGACGGTGTCCGGGCCCCGGTGCAGCTGCACCGGTTGCACCGCTGATACTTACGCCACTGGTCACATGACACTTCCCACCTTTGCACGCCGCTGCACCCTGTGACAAACTCACTGATTGCACCTGATTGGACAGACGCCACTTGGGCAGCTCAGGGGGGAGTGACAGGGTTACAATATCAGACTGCAATTATGACAAGCTATACATACCTACTCGATGCAAATGAATGAATAAAAAGAGGGTAGGTTTTGTAATTTACTTTGCACAGTCAGGTTAACATCTGAGTTAAGGGTTTTTTCACACCTTTAGAACCTGCTTGGTGCCATCCCAACAGGAATGTGTCCATCTGGTTAATTTAGCAGTTGAACAATAAAAAAGCAAACTGACCACACAGTGTCTATCTGCGTCTAGTACAAAAAATACATATTTTTGTCCCATTACCATCTGTTTCTCATTGTTTACTCAGACAAGGTCCATTGCTTAGAAAAAAAGGAGGGGAGCCATGGAAAGAAAAAGAGTGAGGACGTGTATTATGCTCAATATGTGAACAAATACAGACACTCAATGCCATGAAGAACAGAAAAAATCTTTGATCAGCAGCTACTTTGGATTGCAGCACATTCCCAGCTTGCTGCTCTTCCCGAGACAGTATCCATGAGGTCCAGTTGCATTCAGGGCTAATAATTTGCAACTAATCTGGAAACTCTTTGACACCAGGATTCATGAATGAACACATCAATTTGGGTAATTCACTATGTAAATTGCCAACATGTTTTTTATTATTATCATCAAGGCTTTTAGCGTCATTTTAACAGGATTCAAACAGACAGAAGTTTGATCTGAAGTTACATACCTAGCTTAAATTCCGGACGAGACGTAAGTGTAAGTCGGTACCTGACAACCTGGTAATAGCCATTGCTGTCAATGTCAAGAATTTTATTTACAAATGTATGCTGATGATGCAGGACAACATTATTTAAACTGTCCGGTCAGTCTGTAGAACTTCAGATTTACAGCTCTTGACTGGTTTCTACGCCATTTTTTCCTTGGACACACACTACTGACACCACTACATCTGTATCACATATTTTTTTACACAATACTTTTGAATATTGTTTCACATAAATATTCACTATGGGAGATTCACACCGAATTTTGTCCATTTTCTGTGAATCTCTTTGACCTATATGAATTGGAAACACCTCGCGCTTAAAATTGTATGTTACACTAATTTGGTAAGACAAGTTTCTGATTATTTTCAGGGCTGGGTTGCAGAATTAGAACTTATATGCACTTTTGAAGGGTTAGGGTTAGACAATATATACATACATCTGGCGAACTACTGGGCGTAAACAAGCTGCCATCTCTGTTGTCTTGCATTCTTCCAACAATGTGTGTAAATTTGAATGCAAACTGTTCTAAGACATGAATGATTTTCTACTTTTACCTTTGCTTTTAATGTAACCTTACTTTTGACAGTGTCTAGGAAATCAGGCACTTCACAGCTGCTCACTTGTTGCAAACTTAAACGTCACCTCCGTGATGTCACTGGTGCTTAATAGATGGGCACCAATGATGTTCTGGAAATCTTATTTACCCAGATGATTGCCAAGCAATACTAAAATAATCTATAAAAAAGGAACACATTTGTATTTTTACTGATCTAACTGGTCCGTAATGATGAAATGCAGTTATTGATTATGCCACCTATCTAGTGCAGTAACGTTAGTATAAAGCACAGAACTTCATCACTTGAAATGTGGCGGATGGCCATGTTTTTTCTCTCTTTCTTCATTATTAATATGTGCTATTGTTATAACCAATACCTTACATGTTAAATCTGAACATTGTTAATGATGCTGTCTAACATCTTTAATCCAGCTACCTATGCTGCTTTCACTTTCGGTAGGCAGCAGGAGCACAGCGCCACACAAATCAGTAGCTGGATTCATCTGTACCTATATATTTTAGGATAGAGCATGGATGCAAAGAATTAAAGGGGAATGTATACCTTAAACTAGAAATGTAACAGCTTAGTTTTAACTCATGTTTTACAAATCTTCTTTGTCTGGACAGAGACTGCTGTAATGATGTCACCCTGTTACAAATCCCGGAGCAGCTACACAAACAGTGAATAATGAGAAAACTCTGGGGCACATTTTATGAATCACAGCTCAATGCTTTGCATAACTCAGACAAAAACAAACCCATGAACCAGAGACAGCCATAAACTTAATCATACTTAATCGATTTACTTTCCAATTGGTACCTAAGTATATAAAAGACTGCTGGTCTGATTTCCATTTAATGGACACACCGGTCTGTCATGGAACATACAACCTCTCTGTCCATAATAATTGGGCTAGCATTCATTGTTAAGGAAGAGTTGAATGCCATGTCTCACAAAGGTCTTTATCTCCTTAATGGACTGATGTAACAGTTCACACGGAAGGAGCCGGTGATGAAGAGCACGCTTTGCTCCAAACCATCTGTGTGTCGGTTGGGAGGCAGACGGCTGGGCAGGTGGGCACCAATGCTCAGGGACCCAGGTGCCCTTGAAACCAAGATCCTAAAGTGAGCCTGCAGATTACAGCCACTAATTAGTGAGCAGGGCAGAGTGCAAGCAAACTCCTGTGCCAGGCCCTGGTGCATGTGCACATGCAAACACACATACGCGCAAAACTGAGTTAGACAATTACATGAGTGTATGTGTATGCATACCTTGCAACACATGAATGAGACTGAAAGTTCTACATAATCACCCATGTCAGATAAATATATAATGTCTGAAAGCCCTGTATTCTGCTGAGATTACAAGCCTGATTGCTGATTTTGTTTGTTTTTCTTTTTCATGCATATTGATCACCAGAGTTATGATTTTATTAGCTTATCAAGGTTTAAATACTCTCTTCCACAGATACACTTCATTTGAATTAGTTTTTAATTTGAAGAACAGCCTTAAGCAGTTTGCAGGTTAACAGGGTTGTTTTTGTTGTTGCTACAGTGAGGAAAAAGCATGATACATAGTAATACAAAAATTATTGCCGCTCTTTTCAATTACCTTCTCTTGTTCTCTTGGTTATGCTATCATGTGTATGATCTGTTCTGATATACATATATTATATAGTGTAAAGTTCCTGTTCTGTTAAACCTATTCATCTCAAACTGAACAGCTTCCCTGTGTTGGTCACAGTGCATTATTTGATAGGACATTGCTAGATGTTTGCTAAGACATTATGAGGTCATTTCTATGTCGCTAAGGTGCTTGGAAGGTTGGCTTAGGTTGCTCGGATGCTCAGGGCACCACTATAGGCTCTAGCGTTGGCGGTGTCCACGGTGAGATCCAGTCACATAATATTAATAAACAGCAGCATCTATATATAAGCCGTATATTTATATGCAGAATATTAATGTACTGAACTTTACATATTCTTATACAGCCTCCCAAATCTTCTATACATCAGACTTCTGTCTGTTTACTATTTTGAATTACTGAACCGAAATGGTTCCAATAGGGGTTCCAAAGTAAGCATGAACACATATGTTGGCATCTAAAATAAGTCAGGTCAGCCACCATTGGGGGTTTAACACCACTTTGCTATGAAGAATGCAGGAGGACTGTATAATAGCACTGTTTGTACATGGACTTTTTGATTTACTTTTTTGTGACAGTTCAGTAACTACTATGATTATCTGGCCACACTATGGCAGACATATAGCATACACTTGTCTTTGAATGTGTTAACCCATTGGGCCACCTCCCTTAAGTGGGCTGTGGAGTGGTGGGGGGCCTTGGCTGCTCACATATGCTGTGCTACTGATCCATCGGTCTGCTGATTTACATTGTTTGAAAAAAAACAGTGACTTAATCAATTCATATAATTATTAATCAGTGGAGGCAGTGGAGGAGGAAGTATTGACATCCTTCACATCACACTGTAAAAATACTCAGGATACTCAATTATAATCAGGAAAATGTGCTCCACAATTTGATGGACAATTTCTGCAAACTGCAAAAGTTTGCAGTTGATTAATGAAGCGTTTCTTTGCAATATCTTTTGAAATCCAATGAATTCATTATTCAATATTACAGGTATTCATTAATAAAACCCATTTCATTTTTCAAATTAATTTTCTACTTTATGTTTCAACATCAATTAGTTTTTTACACAATTTTACATACGGTTCAAAAATGACCAATATGTATTCAGTGTGGAACATAGTGGGTTTGAATTTCTATTTAAAAGCTTATTTCAGGGAAAATTATTAAGGTTTGGAGAAGTTGATTACACTGATGTGTAATATGTGTGGGTGGGTGGTTGAAAGAATTGAACAAGAGATGGCATCCAGGCATGATAGCGGTTTTCAACCTTGTATATCACAGGAAGATTACCTATCTGTCCACAGAGCAACAGGACTTTGTGCAACACACCATGATGAGCCGTGCACATGGTAAAGAAAACATAAAGTGAGCAGGCTGAAAAAACCTGCTAGGTACATTTGGCTTAGCAGGAAATTAACTGTGCTGTCCCAGCCTCACTTTCCCAGTGTCCAAGTTCTGCATGATTGCCAGGCAGGAGGAGGTAGTGGTGGACTGTGTCAAATGCAGCAGACAGGTCAAACAGGATGAAGGCAGAGGATAGCAAGGATAGGGAGGCAGCCTGCAGCTTGGGGAGATTCTGAAATACTGAGAAGTCCAGTCACGTTTCAGTGTGCGAACATGTTTTGAAGGTTTATTTTTCTGGTGATTTCCATTTCTTCATATGCATGTCAGGTCAGGTCATGTCAGCAGAACAACAACAGCGACAACATCGATAAGACTTGCAGCTCAAATTGCTCTCGTGTAAGGAGAGAAAAAGGGCTCAATCCCAAATTTCTACCTCTTCCCCTCGTTTGCAAGTGCCACCTTGCCCCTCAGACGAAGGGTAACAAAGGGTAGTGGTTAAAATGGGACAACACTTCAAGACCCCTTTACATAATTCATTATCAGAAACAGCATTTATGTAAATGTGACTTGACATTTCCAATATGCTGTCTTCAGCTGTGGTGTTTTCTTTTGTATTACTGTGGCAATCCTGCACTCTTAAAACTGCTGGGTTAAAACTAACCCAAATTGGGTGAAATTGCTAACCCAGCGCTGGGTCCAAAAGGGACCGAGCCAATGCTAGGTTATTTATACCCAGCGCATTGGGTTGAGGATTTCACCCAGCGCATTGGGTTGAGGATTTGACCCAATGCGCTGGGTCTAAATAACCCAGCACTGGGTCCAAAAGGGACCGAGCCAATGCTGGGTTATTTATACCCAGCACATTGGGTTGAGGATTTGACCCAGCATGCTGGGTCAAAATTTTGACTCAACAATGGGTAAAAACTACTCATGCTGATGAGTTAAAGCTACCAAGAAATGGGTTACGCAGGTTATCAGTATAGCTGTGGTTAAAAACAATATCAATTTTATTACCAACATTTTCTAAGAATGTTTCATTTAATTTACTTTAACTTCAGTGGATGTAAAATCGATATAAATTACTATTAAATGATCAAACAGCAAAATACTCTTCAAAACATTATTTTATTGGTCATGAAATGTTATTTAACTGTCACTACATAAAACAGTGTTTTAGAAAAAGATTACATCAAAACAGTTTACTTTAACTTGAATTACAGGCTGAATTCACAGAGACTTAGAGGCCATGTCTCTCAGCTGACCTGGGAACGCCTCGGGATCCCCCGGGAAGAGCTGGATGAAGTGGCTGGGGAGAGGGAGGTCTGGGTCTCCCTGCTTAGGCTGCTGCCCCCGCTACCCAGCCCTGGATAAGCAGTAGAAGATGGATGGATGGCATTAGTTCATTCAGTCAAAAAAAAGTCACTAATTGATTTGTGTTGAACATAATTACATACCTTCAAAAGTTGGGATCAACTCCGCCAGGTTCCACTCGTGAAGCTTCTCCTGGAAACTCATCCATCTTTCAAAAATGAAAACAAACATTTTTAGTGCAACATATAAATAAGCATATGTAAAACACCAAACAAAAGCTCTATGTACACAGTAAACATACCATAAGTAACAAATCTTTGCCGTTATTATAATATTAACATGCAAGCTCTGGTCTGAGGCACTGTGAGGAAAACTACCAAGAGGACTTTCAGTGGGAGCAAGAAGTGAGAAGTTACTGCAATGCGCAACAATACATAGTTAAAATCATACAGAACAACAAGCCCAAATATAAATATACTTCTCCCCACTATTCTCCATGGACAGACAATATTGTTGCACAGGCAAGGCCGCTTTAATGCACGGGCTTACCTGGGCTGAAGCCCAGGGGCCTCACACGTTCATATTGTTTTGTAACTTGTCAGGTTTTCTGTCAATCACTCTAATCGCACGTTACGTGGCTGCTGATTGATCCAAATTAGGAGTTACCCACGTGGCCCCATAGCCTCTGGCCCGTGGGCTGACCTATCAGAATGTCTATAGTTAGTTTTGAGGTGTGTCCCTCTATGATTGAGTGACATTTAGTGGAAAATGTCGGGGAGGACGTTTGAGAGTGGTGCCCAGAAAAGCAAAAAACTTATTAAGAAAGAGTTGGGCGAAAAAGAATTACTGAAGAGGATCCCGAAGCTTTTTTAAACCAGCTGCTGCTGAAAATGGACCCAGCAGCACCAGGGGAAGCTCGCTATCTCACACACCGGAGGGAGCGGAGGAGGCGCAGGCCGCGCAGGTGGATGGAGCCGGAGAGGAGCAGGGGACCGCCCGCAGCAGTGGAGAGGAGGAGGAGGGGGAGCACACGAGCCCCAGAGAGAGGACCAGGCTGAAAAGCAGTCAGGGGGAGACCCATGTAACAGTGACCCGGGCCGCAGGGGAAACAATACTGATGCAAAAGCGCGCTTATTGGGCGAAAATGGGACCGGAGTCCTGTCAAAGTAAAGATGCTAACATGATGGATCACACCCCATGCAAACATGTTCTGTCCTTCTTAATTAATAGAGAGGCGTTAGTGGAGCCTGTTTCATATGTCCACGCTTGCTCTCCATGACTTCTCCACACCGGAGCGCACAACAAGGATGCGCTCCGACTCGGACTGCCCTTCCACCTGGACACCGCATACCTCGACCCCGTACTCGGCCAGAGTTTACCCTACACACGGTTATCGTATTTCTCCTTTCACGGACTCCTCGGCGTGTGTGATTAATCCTTCAGCCTGCGTTCATCCGCAAAAGGAGCGGCTCAAGTGCGCTGCGTAAATGAAGGCCACGCGCGGCTCAGAAAGCATCTGCCGCAGGAGCTGAAAGACAAACGACTCAGCAAGGTGGAGTCACTGCGGGTAGCTATTTACTATATCAATGTGGAGCCTGCTGGACTTGTATCGGGATGGAGGTGTCACTCGGAGACGCGCGTAACTGCGCCGCTGCAGCAGAGGACAGAGTGCAGCAATGATGGCGAATACTCGCTCAAGTTGGCACAGCCATATAAATGTGCCACAAAGTCAACCCAGTGGGAGACTTGGAGATCAGACGCTAAATTCAGATTAGCTGTTGTTAACGTAGTGCTAGCTTGAGCCAGTGTGCAGGCGAAGTTGAGCGCACAGAAGGAGAGATTGAGAGCAAGAGTGAGTGATCTGCAGCGCAGCCAGCAAGAGTCTGTGAGAGTGCAGGGGTTATTATTGCACCTTAAAATGCATACAAGCAAACATGCAAATACATTTATTGAGCACAGAATATATTTCTGTTTCCGCAAATTACATTATGTTTTAAGATTATACTGCAAACCTCCTGTAAATGTTGCTCAGTTTCATCTTTTTGGCACCTGGCATTAGGCCACGTTGCTATCCATGGGGCTGAATGGAGTGTGTGTGTGCAGGTGCATGTGATTGGTTGACAGGGCCCGCTGAGGCCGGAGAACAGGCTTCCACTTTGATCTGTTGCTGTTCTTCGCTTATACTGTTATTAGTTATTATCAATGTTTGTGCAGACAGGTGATAGTTGGTGTTGTTTTTCATAATATCGTTTGAAATCATATATGCACACATTTTGGTTTTATTATGACCATAAGTTGCTGTGTGTGGTTCTCAAATAAAGTGTATTGTGTTTCTGCTCAAGTGGGCTCAGTGATATGTTAATAACAATATTATGGTGTTTTCTGGCTCAAAGAGGGAAAATTCACTGTTGTATGTCTCGAAAGAAACTAATGCATTTTGTGATGTAGATTACCTAGATATTACGCTTTTTTAAAATGAGAATCGAGGGGATGGAGGGCCTACAAAACCTCTCAGCCCCGGGGCCTAACATTAGGTTAAGGCGGCCCTGTGCACAGGCTAGCGGAGTACATCATAGCGGGATAATTCAATGTCGAGACAATATAAATTTGATAACAACACACTGCTTGCTCGAGTGTGGTGTCACAGACGTCACTTCAAACTATGACATGCCTGATCTCAAACTCACACTGCTGCACTGAGAAAAAGCTCTATGTGAATACCTGCCGAGAGTGAATCGATGTTTGCATTGAAAAGAGACAAAAACACAACTCACCCACTCTCCTCCAGTGACATGTTATGCAGCAACTTTCCGAGTCCAGCATAGCGTCCAGGCACTGACAAAACGCGTCTGAGTCCTCCTGGCGTGCCTGGTGTAGCATCCCCGGCTGAATGATGGTCAGACTCTCCTTAAAGAGCAACTAAACCCCTCAGTTTTGGATGACGTGCTCTAAGCTGGAAATTAAAAAAATGCCTTGATTATGGGCGGGGCTCCAGGAGTACTCTCCAATTCCCCCCTCCACCCTCCCCCCTAACCGTCATCACACACGCAGAAAAAAAAAATCATAAACACAAACATCGACATTTATGCTAGCTAGCTATCTGATCATGAGTGACTCTGACAGTAGCGTGGACACTTTCGCCACAGAGAGGTCCTTTGAGGTGGAGGACTTGTCGCCTCCAGAGTCTCCAACTGGAGACTCTGATACGGCTGATACGGCTCTGGACCACGGTAATTACTAGAATACAAAAAACTAAACAAGCTAACTAATCTAAAATTGCTAAATAAGTACTAAATACTATAAACTAACACACGTAATAACTAAAATCTCCCCAAAACAATCTATGCTATGCTAACTACCTACTCAATAATTACTATGCCTCTCTATTTGCAATTCTCTCAATCCAACCTACTCGCCACAGATTCCAGATCGGCAGGTGCTAGTTTTTATAGGAGGGGGCAGAGCTAACCGTGGTGGACCGTGACGAAAGCTGCCTCCAAAACGTCATCTGCCTCCATCTCAGCCAATAGGAAAATTCGATTGTAATAACCGGGTTTCAACCCATAGAGGGCAGTCACACTTGCATTTTTACTACAAAATACGCCAAATTGAAATACTGCAACTAAAATGTCAAGAGTTGGACCAGAATCACTCAGCAACACTACTTCATACCCAAATACATTGGTTTTCAGCAGAAAAAAGTGGTTTGGGGGTTTAGTTGCTCTTTAACTGATGGTTTATTGCAGGAACCTTTAAACACTCCTTCGAACACACCGTAAGAGCTACAAAAAAGGTATAAAAAATAGATGTAAATATCTTCCTTCATGAATCATGACCTTATTGTATCATAAATTCACACAAAATATAATCATGCATTCTTCTCTTAGCTTCTTCAATCATTGTTACATTCACAGAAAAATCATATTTTAATCTGTTTTAACTTAAATGACAACCTCTATTAGAGAGCTGTATGAATTGTTTTTAACTTATAATTAAACTTTTAACCAGGACATTTGTATTAAATATTAATTGTTAACTTTATATATTAAAGTCACTTAAAACCACACAAAATTCCTTTTTTATATTAACAAACATACAAATGAAATGAATGAAATGACCAGCCTCATCTCTGCTCCTCTGTACCGACAGGACGGTTGGGCTAATGCTAATTAGCGTTCCCGCTAGCTTAAACACGCTATATCAAAACTGTTCAAAACTGTAAAAGTTACTGTCTGAATCAAATACTAAACATGTCATGAAGCGACAACAAATGACAACAACAAACCTTGTGCCCTTTATCAGCCAGGTGCTAAGTAACTCATTTTCATTATGTTCAGCAAAACCTTGCAGGCAGACCTTCAACACGGAGACACACAAGATTCACCAGCACACACACCAGATGCTTTTTGGTCACAGCGAGACGGTTTCAAAATAAAAGTCCCGCATTTGGCGTCTCATGTAATTAATTAAATAATAACCTGGCTTCAAAGAATATTAGTAAACTGAATGAACGGAACCAAGTATTTTATGTGGTGAAAGTAACTAGTTAGCGAAAAAAAAAAAAAAAAAAATAGCTTGCCAGCAACACGAAAAAAAAACGGCACCCGCTGCAGACTAAGGTTTAACATTAAGTTTTTAATATATGACTAAGATACAACTATTTGGCTACCACGTTAAGCTATCAAAACTAGATGTTGTAAGATAATAAGTTAAGGTTTACTTACCATTTACATAGTTTTCTCTGGTCTCAAGCTGGAGAGTGAAGAATGTCGCCTCAGCCCGTTCAAATCTAAAGCCCGCCCAAATCTGAAGCCCGCAGATGTCTTCAACCCAATCTGTTGGGTCAAAGTATTTAACCTAACCTTGGATAAAAACAACCCAATCAGCTCAAAATCCACAGCTACCCAGCAGATGGGTTATGAAAATAACCCAGAATTTTTTAGGGTGTAGTATGATCAGAATGCCATTTGTCATTTTTTGTGTAGGAGATTAAATAGCATTGCTATCAATTCGTTCACAACTTCAGGCTATGACTCAAGTCATCAAATAAAAAAGAACACTGCTTCATTACCTGGCCACTATCTAGTGGAGCATTATGGGCTAACATTAGCAATCCATGCACCAAGTGCAGCAAATTTACTGCTGGACTTTAGTTAAACTTCACTGCCCGTAGGAAGTATGTATTCCTATAAAAAAGTGGGAGGTTAAGTAGAATTTTCAGGGATGGCCAAATGAGGCTGTGTTTGAAGGTGGGGATATAATTGGCCGTTTTTGACTACTTTTGATTTTACCATTATATTTCACCTTAAAAACTATTTACCTTGCCTTGTTTGGTGTCATTATTTTCAGCACAACCTCACATGTGTGACTGTACAGTTATTGTTTCATTTTGACATACTGTATTACAGTTTTTCTCCATTGGTTTGGCTCATTTCTTGAAACAGAAATTACATTCTCAAAACTCCAAGATCATTTGGCAAAACAGACTTACAGTTCAGCATAACACCAAAGTTCACTTGCAAAAGCTCATATCTCTCCCAAAACTGTTCACTCATGCTTCTAAATTAAATTCCTTCCCCATATAAATAGTCAGTGCCACCAAAAGACAAAAGATCCTTTTCAATTGATTTTGCTCATTTCTCGAAACAGACCTGACGTTCTCAACACTCTTGGTGCTTTTGCCAAAATAACCTGGATGGTTCAGCACAACAACATGGTTGACCTGCAGAAGCTCATATCCCTCCCAAAACAGTTCACTCGTGTGTCAAAACTAAATTGATGTAAATGTTCAGATGTTTTGTCACTGGCAGAGGACCATTGAAATATCCCTCATGTCCACCTCTCAGTCTTAGCCCAGTCCTTCATTGACAATGGTTACTATACTAGTTTTTTTTTGTCTAGCTAACAGAATACAACTGTATAGAAAACTGAAAAAAAAAAAATTGGGTTTTACAGTAAGAGTACTTTCCATGGTTTGACATCACACATTGCGCTCATACTGCCAAGGAAATTGTAACCATTTTTATTCACACAGATAAAGTAACTTCCATACATCACAGTTAAAAGAAAATGTATACAGCACAATATACTATAATATAAACATCCATCCATCCATCCATCCATTTTTGTCCGCTTATCCGGGGCCGGGTCGCGGGGGCAGCTGCCTGAGCAGGGACACCCAGACTTCCCTCTCCCCGGACACTGCCTCCAGCTCTTCCGGGAGGATCCCAAGGCGTTCCCAGGCCAGCTGAGTGACATAGTCACATCAGCGTGTCCTGGGTCTTACTCGGGGTCTCCTCCCAGTGGGACATGCCAGGAACACCTCCCGAGGGAGGCGTCCCGGGGGCATCCGAAACAGATGCCCAAGCCACCTCAGCTGGCTCCTCTCAATGTGGAGGAGCAGCGGCTCTACTCCGAGCTCCTCCCGGGTGACAGAGCTCTTCACCCTATCTCTAAGGAAGCGCCCTGCCACCCTGCGGAGGAAACTCATTTCGGCCGCTTGTATCCGGGATCTTATTCTTTCGGTCATGACCCAAAGTTCATGGCCATAGGTGAGGGTAGGAACGTAGATTGACTGGTAAATCGAGAGCTTCGCCTTTCGGCTCAGCTCTCTCTTCACTACGACAGACCGATACAACGACCGCATTACTGCGGCCGCTGCACCGATCCGCCTGTCAATCTCACGCTCCATCCTTCTCTCACTCGTGAACAAGACCCCAAGATACTTAAACTCCTCCACTTGAGGCAGGAACTCTCCCCCAACCTGGAGGGAGCAAACCACCTTTTTCCGGTCGAGAACCATGGCCTCGGATTTGGAGGTGCTGATTCTCATCCCAGCCGCTTCACACTCGGCTGCAAACCGCCCCAGGACATGCTGGAGGTCCTGGCTCGAAGGAGCCTACAAGACCACATCATCCACGAAAAGCAGAGATGAGATCCAGTGGCTCCCGAACCAGATCCCCTCCGGCCCGTGGCTGCGCCTAGAAATTCTGTCCATAAAAATAATGAACAGAACTGGTGACAAAGGGCATCCCTTCCGGAGTCCAACATGCACTGGGAACAGGTCTGACTTACTGCCGGCAATGCGAACCAAGCTCCTGCTCCGGTCATACAAGGACCGTACAGCCCTTAACAGAGGGCCTCCGACCCCGTACTCCCGGAGCACCTCCCACAGAATGCCACGAGGGACACGGTCGAATGCTTTGTCAAAGTCCACAAAACACATGTGGACTGGTTGGGCAAACTCCCATGAACCCTCGAGCACCCTGCAGAGGGTATAGAGCTGGTCCAGTGTTCCGTGGCCAGGACGAAAACCGCATTGTTCCTCCTGGATCCGAGGTTCGACTATCGGCCGAATTCTCCTCTCCTGTACTCTGGAATAGACTTTCCCAGGGAGGCTGAGGAGTGTGATCCCCCGATAGTTGGAACACACCCTCCGGTCCCCCTTTTTAAATAGGGGGACCACCACCCCGGTCTGCCAGTCCAGAGGCACTGTCCCCGACTGCCACGCGATGCTGCAGAGACGTGTCAGCCAAGACAACCCCACAACATCCAGAGACTTGAGGTACTCAGGGCGGATCTCATCCACCCCCGGTGCTTTGCCACTGAGGAGCTTCCGGACTACCTCAGTGACTTCGGCTTGGGTGATGGATGGGTCAACCTCTGAGTCCCCAGCCTCTGCGTCCTCTACAGAAGGTGTGTCAGTGGGATTGAGGAGATACTCGAAGTATTCCTTCCACCGCCCGACGATGTCCCCAGTTGAGGTCAACAGCTCCCCACCTCCACTGTAAACAGTGTTGGTGGAGGTCTGCTTCCCCGTCCTGAGGCGCCGGATGGTTTGCCAGAATTTCTTCGAGGCAGACTGGTAGTCCTCCTCCATGGCCTCTCCGAACTCTTCCCAGACCCGAGTTTTTGCTTCCGCGACTGCCCGTGCTGCCGCACGCTTGGCCTGCCGGTACCGGTCAGCTGCCTCAGGAGTCCCCCAGGCCAGCCAGGCTCAGTAGGACTCCTTCTTCAGCTTGACAGCAACCCTTACTTCCGGGGTCCACCACCGGGTTCGGAGATTGCCGCCGCGACAGGCACCGGAGACCTTACGGCCAAAGCTCCGGACAGCCGCGTCAACAGTGGAAGTGGAGAACATGGTCCATTCGGACTCAATGTCCCCAGCCTCCCTCGGGATCTGGTCAAAGCTCTCCCGGAGGTGGGAGTTAAAGATCTCCCTGGCAGAGGGTTCCACCAGACGTTCCCAGCAGACCCTCACAATATGTTTGGGTCTGCCAGGTCTGTCCAGCTTCCTCCCCCGTCAGCAGATCCAACTCACCACCAGGTGGTGATCAGTTGACAGCTCAGCCCCTCTCTTCACCCGAGTGTCCAAGACATATGGCCGGAGGTCAGATGACATGACCACAAAGTCGATCATTGACCTCCGGCCTAGGGTGTCCTGGTGCCACGTGCACATATGGACACCCTTATGCTTGAACATGGTGTTCGCTATGGACAAACTGTGACTAGCACAGAAGTCCAGTAACAAAACACCACTCGGGTTCAGATCGGGGAGGCCGTTCCTCCCAATCACACCCCTCCAGGTAACACTGTCGCTGCCCACGTGGGTGTTGAAGTCCCCCAGTAGAACGACGGAGTCCCTGGTTGGAGCACTCTCCAGTACCCCTCCCAGGGACTCCAAGAAGGCCTGGTACTCTGCACCGCTGTTCGGCCCATAAGCCGAGACAACGGTGAGAGTCCTATCCCTGACCCAAAGGCGCAGGGAAGCGACCCTCTCGTTCACTGGGGAAAACTCCAACACATGGTGGCTGAGCTGAGGGGCTATAAGCAAGCCCACACCAGCTCGCCGCCTCTCACCGCGGGCAACTCCAGAGTAGAAGAGAGTCCAGCCTCTCTCAAGGAGTTGGGTTCCAGAGCCCAGACTGTGCGTGGAGGTAAGCCCGACTATTTCTAGCCGGTACCGCTCAACCTCCCGCACCAGCTCAGGCTCTTTCCCCCCCAGCAAGGTGACATTCCATGTCCCCATGGCTAGAGTCACTATCGGGGGATTGGGTCGCCGGGGCCCCCACCCACGACTGCCACCCATATCCCATTGCACCGGCCCCTTCTGAACCCTCCCGCGAGTGGTGAGCCCACGGGAGGGCGGGCCCACGTTGCTCGTTCGGGCTGCGAGCCCCAACACCAGGCCTGGCTCCAGGGTGGGGACCCGGTGACGCCAATCCGGGCGACGTGAACGTCCTTGATGTTTTTTCTGTCATTAGGGGCTTGCGAACCGATCTTAGTCTGACCCATCACCTAGGACCTGTTTGCCTTGAGAGACCCTACCAGGGGCATTAAGCCCCAGACAACATAGCTTCTAGGATCATTCGGGTACTCAAACCACTCCACTACGATAAGGTGCTAGTTCAAGGAGGAGATAATATAAACACATAAACAAAAAACAAGGAAAATTATATGTACCCTACAGTGCTGGAAATAAAGCTGGAAATTCAAAACTAACATTTCTTAACTGGTCGCTGTCCTCACCTTCCCTCTCCTGGCCACCATCCTCACCCTCCTGGCCGTTCACAAGCTGCTGTCTGTCTGGCTACAGATTCTCGTTCACATCACAGTGTATATTCTACCTTGCGATGCAACAAGGGAAGAACCGGCATGCATGTTGCAACCATCCCCTGCACTGATCTCCTGTAATATCATCACACGCAGCGTCCATTGTATGGAGCAAGGACCTCTGATTTTGAGCCTGATGCTCATACATTCTCCACCTTCAAGCGGATAAAAACACCTCAATAGGATTGAGGAAAGGAGAGTAAAGTGGTAGGAACACCATGGCCATCCTTGGATGAGTAGTGAACCAGGCCCTGATGAGCGGGCCATGGTGGAAATTTACATTGTCCCACACAGTTATATACTTTGGTAGGTAAGGCCCTACGAGACCTCTCTCATTTTCAGGGATCAAATCAGAATGAAGGCGGTCCAAGAAGATGAGGAGATTCTGTGTATTGTATGGGCCAAGACCGGGGATGTGAGTGGCCACACCATTCTCACCATTAGGTTCTTGACTAATTTCTACAATTGAACAAACTTTTGTGCATGTGATAACTTATACAATGAAAAGATGGTGACATGTTTTGGAGAGAACAACCATTAGACTAAGATCAACAATCAGTTTAGGTCAACAAGATCTATTCACTTGTAAATTGTGCTAAATGTAGGCTAACTGTGCTAACTGTAGGCTACCTGTGCTTAATCATTTGCAAAGATGTACTAAGACATTTGCAATTTGATGAAATGAATGAGAAATTCCATTCTGTTGTGAAAAATTGCCAAGTGTTTTGGAGTTTTGTCCATGTTATTTTGAGAATGTCATTTCTGTTTCAAGAAATAAGCCAAACCAATTGAGAAAAACTGTAACACAATGGGCCTAAGATCACAAAAAAAACATAAAATCAGAGTAGGAAAAAGTACTGTGAAAACCACAAATATGTTTAACAAACCATTTGTATTACTTATAATGCAAATATAAATTGTTGTTTGCTAAATTTGTGCATACGTTTTTGAAATTTACAAAGTTATTTACATTTAAATGCAGGCAATGCCTCAGGCTCAGGGCTCCCTCAGTTCTCCTGCCTGATCCACATTCAGCAGTCTCCTCGTTGTTTTGACTCACAACACAAAAAACACACTACACCAAATGCTGCATAACAAACTAACTAGACACTCCGAACTCGCTATATGTTACAAATCTCTCAACTCTCAAAACTCGCTATCTCTATCACCGTCACTGCTGCTGTCACTCTTTCGCTGCTGTCCCTCCCACAATTTCCCCCTGTTCCACAGCAACCAAATCACGTGTTTTGCCATATAATTTTGTGATTGGTTGATGTGGTGCCTTTTTCCACCAATAGGAACGTGTTTTTTGCTTGCAAACACTTCCTGCTTGAGGACGCTTTCTTGACAAAAGCCTGTTTTTACCATTTCTTCCTGCACCAGACACAAAGCACATGTGACGGCAATGTTCACAAAAAAGCGTGGCAGACATTATTTTTCGTAAATCAGGTTTTGGACGCGCAGGCGCATCCGTCGACTCAGGAGGGTGGGTGGGCTAGCAGCTAGCTACACACGAACAACCACAGATTCCAATTCCAGTTTGTTGTCCTCGCGTATCCGGATCTTCTCAGACCGGAAAAGACTCGGTCGGGACTCCTTCAGTCTCATTTATCCACAACAGTCAGTTTAGATGTTCAGAACAGGGCTGAACCACCGGCAAAATCCCGGTCCAGCTCACGCCGCTGCAGGTATAAATCCACTTGTTTCTTAAGGTGTGTCGTTGGGATGGGCTCTGCAGTGACTGGCTCTGGTGCGCACGTGGCTATGGTGTGCAGTGATTGCCTCTGGTGCGCACGTGGCTGTGGTGTGCAGTGATTGGCTCTGGTGTGCTCGTGGCTATAGTGGCTATGGTTGACAATGCTAGTGGAATTCGTAAATCATTTATTAAATCATTTATTAACTGTATCTTTGTAGTCCAAACAAATTTAACCACACCCTTTAATCACGCAGCAGCCATGTTGAAAATCTCAGGTCAGTCTGATCGTGATCTGCAGAGATATTTGAGGCACACACACACAGACAGACAGACAGAGATTATTTGTTTTTATAGAGAGATTCCCAGCATCATATGCCATCAAATGCAACTTGAAATGAAACATGTCAAAATGCGCAACTGTCATGGATGAATCAGCAATAACCAAGGGGGTCTCAGATTTGGGGTCCCACCCACATTAATATTTTAGTCCCTGCGGAATCTTTTACCATGTCTATCCACTTGCTGCATTTCTCAGAGCACTGTGTTGGTCATTCATTACCAAATCTGTGAATACCCAAAACCATACCACATTCTCACTGGTACTTTGCACCCAGGCAGATAGCATGCAATTATACACATAGCTGAGTTAAGGTGGGCCACAACAAGACAGGAAAGAGGAAAACAAGATAGTAAATTAGACTCAACAAAGGTCATCAACAAAGGTCATTGAATACATTTCTGAATTTTCAGCTCCTAAATTTCTTCAAATAGGTGATCTGATGTAAAAACTTCCTCCAGATAAAATTGCAAAATACAGGCCTACCTTTAATTTTTGGCAAGATAAAAATATGTATCAAACCACCTTTTAAAGGCACCAGAATACATTTGATTTCAGCAAACTAGTACAGATTTAAAAGGACAATGATACATTGAAACAATAAAGAGTTCCCATAAACCGCTTTGAAGGGGCCCTCTGGAAAAACTTTTCCAAACAATTCACCCTACCCCTGTGTCCCAACAATTCACCCTACCCCTCTATCCCAACAATTATCTCTACCCCTCTATCGCAACAATTAACCCTACCCTTCTATACCAAATACTCACCCTACCCCTCTATCCAAACATTTCACCCTGCCTCTCTATTGCAACATTTCATCCTGCCCCTCTATCCCAACAAGAACTAGAATGCCCTATCCCTAGACATGAATGTGTAGAAGAGAGTAGTGGGACTAAGTGGTAGGGGCATGTGATGCATATTACAGCTAATGCTGTATATTTCGAAAATACAATGAAATACATGACAGCTCTATGTTTACTTGGGGACACATTGAGAGTACTTTTCACAGTGTGCTCATGACAGCAATGTGAGCCACAGCAATTTATTTTCAATGCATAGCAGAAACGATTGGTTTCTCATATTAGATACTGCATATTTGTAAGGAATGGAAGCAATCCCTTGTTGTCGCAGCTCTGTGACCAAAATATTCAGTCTGCATCACTGTGAACTTGAGGCATTACATTTATTAACTTTAGCTGGCCTCAGTTACAGAAGAAACCCCTCGCAGTAATTGAAAATGGCTTCTTCGTCAGAATATTAATTCACACACAGCAGAACACCCTCAAATAGGAAACGGGGAGAATAGGAGCCGCCTTGAGTTGGGGTTGTAGCTCCATTTATATTCCTTTACAGTTCAGCAGGTCTGGTTAAAGTGCCTTTTAACGCCCCCTTGAAGGAATGGGATGTCAATTGTGGGAAGAATTTGCAGGTGACAGCCCTTGACCACCAGTTCACTCAGTGGTGATACTAATACCTTGGAGTGATTGTGGAGCAGCAGTATCTGCAGTTCTGCTATTTTATCATTAGAATTCTGGCAAGGGGGTGACTGAAAATAACAGCTTGAAGCAAGTGAGGAATAATGGAGCACAAGAGGCTTGGGGAAATGTGTCTAAATGTGATGAGCCTAATCGGCATGCAAAAGATCTTCCAGAACAGAGAAAGCGTTCAAATATTTGTACACACATCAAGCTTTGAGAGTGAAATACTTTGTCATTTGGCTATGTACTAATCTGATTACAGGCCTGCTTAATTATCAAGCTTCCAACCAAGTTTATTTCATCTATCTTCACTTTCATTGGTATTGGATGATCTTTTTGATCTTCTTCATTACTGCATTAGTGCCTATAGCCAAAGTAGATTTTTACTGTCACAGTATTGTAACTGACATCACACCAAGAAGATTCTCCTCTTAACTTAGCCTCCTTTTTACATTTCATTACCAATTTTCTAAAGGTCACAAGACAGACCAAAAGGGCCAGTGTTGAGAAAAGAGAAAATGGAGGTTATCATGATTACAACATAGTTATAATATTAGATGTAATAGTATGATAAACACACATCTGTTTTTTCGAATAATGATTGAAAGGTGTTTTCTATTTTAAAGTTTAATAAATAATAATGGTTCGGAGGCAAGCACAATACGTCCTCATCCTGACCCCCCAAAAAATGTTGCGTTTTGGGTGGATATAACTATGTTACTTATCTAAATTCAGGTATGAATGTACCAACACTATGTATGTAACTTTAACTGGCAACAGACAACTCTTTTGCCTTCATTTATCATTCTGAAGTAAATACTGATTGCATTGTGTAATGGCATAGGAAGATGGCACGTATAAAGATTAGTTCCCTATAAACCTGGATTCCACTATGTTATTCAGCCTTCCACCAGGCTGGATTTTTTTCCTGCCAAAACCGAAGGACAAATTATGGTAAAAAGGAAGGCCATCTGCCATTCTAACCCTAACCCAACCATAACATGGAGAGGCATTGTTTCCATTCGCTATACATCCCCAGGTAACGGTGGAAACACCGGAATAACTGTGAAAACTCTACACTGCAAACAGGGGCATCACTAGGTTTTAAGGACAGGGGAGGCTTAGCCCCCAAGACATGCACAGTATGTGAGCTAACGTAGCGCACAAGCACAAAATTTCACAGACAGCTGACAAAGACTAAGGAAATTATTTATTATTATGTTGATTGTTTCTTCCTCAGCATCTCCTTCTGCCTGACCCTTCAAGATAAATTGAAACACAATGAGTTGAATTAATAACTGATCAACATAGAGGCTAATGCCATGACTTTTGCTCACAACACGATAATTGTTTGCACCCAAATATTTTGAAGTCGCACAGATAACATTTTGTGCACATATTTGACTAAAATGGATGTCATTTCAAGCTCTGAAAAATATAACTTCATTACTTGAATTAAAGTTATATTAAGACACTCTTGAAAATATTTGGGTCAGGCTAATTTGGCTTTATATATATATATGTATGTATGTATGTATGTATGTATGTATGTATGTGTATATATATATATATATATATATATATATATATATATATATATATATATGTGTATGTATGTATGTATGTATGTATGTATATATATATATATATATATATATATATATATATATATATATATATATATATATATATATATATATGATAACAAATAAATGTAGACATTTTTGCAAATTTATTAAAAAAGAAAAACTGAAATATCACATGGTCATAAGTATTCAGACCCTATGCTCAGTATTGAGTAGAAGCACCCTTTTGAGCTAGTACAGCCATGAGTCTTCTTGTGAATGATGCAACACGTTTTTCACACCTGGATTTGGGGATCCTCTGCCATTCTTCCTTGCAGATCTTCTCCAGTTCTGTCAGGTTGGATGGTGAACGTTGGTGGACAGCCATTTTCAGGTCTCTCCAGAGATGCTCAATTGGGTTTAGGTCAGGGCTCTGGCTGGGCCAGTCAAGAATGGTGACAGAGTTGTTCCGAAGCCACTCCTTTGTTATTTTAGCTGTGTGCTTAGGGTCATTGTCTTGTTGGAAGGTGAACCTTCGGCCCAGTCTGAGGTCCTGAGCACTCTGGAAGAGGTTTTCTTCCAGGATATCTCTGTACTTGGCCGCATTCATCTTTCCTTCAATTGCAACCAGTCGTCCTGTCCCTGCAGCTGAAAAACACCCCCATAGCATGATGCTGCCACCACCATGTTTCACTGTTGGGATTGTATTGGGCAGGTGATGAGCAGTGCCTGGTTTTCTCCACACATACCGCTTAGAATTAACGCCAAAAAGTTCAATCTTGGTCTCATCAGACCAGATAATCTTATTTCTCATAATCTGGCAGTCCTTCATGTGTTTTTTGGCAAACTCTATGCGGGCTTTCATATGTCTTGCACTGAGGAGAGGCTTCCGTCGGGCCACTCTGCCATAAAGCCCCGACTGGTGGAGGGCTGCAGTGATAGTTGACTTTGTGGAACTTTCTCCCATCGCCCTACTGCATCTCTGGAGCTCAGCCACTGTGATCTTTGGGTTCTTCTTTACCTCTCTCACCAAGGCTCTTCTCCCACGATTGCTCAGTTTGGCTGGACGGCCAGGTCTAGGAAGAGTTCTGGTCGTCCCAAACTTCTTCGATTTAAGGATTATGGAGGCCACTGTGCTCTTAGGAACCTTGAGTGCTGCAATAATTCTTTTGTAACCTTGGCCAGATCTGTGCCTTGCCACAATTCTGTCTCTGAGCTCCTTGGGCAGTTCCTTCGGCCTCATGATTCTCATTTGCTCTGACATGCACTGTGAGCTGTAAGGTCTTATATAGACAGGTGTGTGCCTTTCCTAATCAAGTCCAATCAGTTTATTTAAACATAGCTGGACTCCAATGAAGGAGCAGAACCATCTCAAGGAGGATCAGAAGAAATGGACAGCATGTGAGTTAAATATGAGTGTCACAGCAAAGGGTCTGAATACTTATGACCATGTGATATTTCAGTTTTTCTTTTTTAATACATTTGCAAAAATGTCTACATTTCTGTTTTTTTCTGTCAAGATGGGTTGCTGAGTGTACATTAATGAGAAATAAAATGAACTTTTTTGATTTTAGCAAATGGCTGCACTGAAACAAAGAGTGAAACATTTAAAGGGGTCTGAATACTTTCCGTACCCACTGTATATATTAGTGCTGTCAGTTAAACGCGTTATTAACGGCGTTAACACAAACCCATTTTAACGGCGTCAATTTTTTTATTGCGAGATTAACGTTGTTTTTGGCCTAGCAAACTGTAGTTTTTTTCACACGCTGTTGCGACACCTAGTAACATTAGAAAAACTACAACACCACACTGGATCTAGCTACACTGGAAGCAAAATGACAGGCACACTGCTTGGGCTTGCGAGCCAGCAAAAGAGTAGTAGGCACATTACGCTTTGAGTGGATGGTGAGCGCGAGATGCGGTAGCGTAATGTCATGGTGCGCTGCACTGCACGCACACACACACGCTTGGACAAACACGCACAGCCACTTGAGAGAACTGCTATTGCAGGGGTGGACTGGCCATCGGGAGTACTGGGATTTTTCTCGGTGGGCGTTTTTTATTTATTTAATCTTTTTTTTTTTTTTCTGCTGCGCCTTGCCTTGGTAACTATGATAGCTCTCCTGGCCTGGGGAGAGAGACATACATCGGCTCGGCCCACAGTGCTCAGCTGCAGACACAGCAGAGAGGTGACGATCAGCCCAGTGGCTGGCCTGTCTAAAGAATACCTGGCCCAGTGGCCCTATGAGAGGCTACAGAGGCTCAGGAGTCCCACCCACACGTTACCTTACCGACCCGCACCCAGCTATTTCATTCACAAAAACAGGGGCCTGTGGCAATTCTGGACAGCTTTTTGAGTAACTGGCTCAACGCAAATAAGTAGTAGGCTTACCTTTAATTAGTAACCTTCACTGTTCATTCTTTCTGAAATTAGAGGCTGGGTGGATGAGCCTCTGGTGAATGAACTGCTATGTTCAAAGCAAACACTTTTCCATGTTGATAAAAGCATTAAAATGTGAAAAAACAATGGGACAAAAATAAATCAACATTTAGAATAGATACAAACTTGCGATTAATTGCGATTAATCATGAGTCAACTATGACATTAATGCGATTAATCGCGATTAAATATTTTAATCATTTGGTAGCACTAATACATATATATATATATATATATATATATATATATATATTAGGGCTGTCAAACGATTAATTTTTTTAATCGTGATTAATCGCATTTTGTCCATAGTTAACTCGCGATTAATCGCAATTCTTTTTGCACATTTTTTTCTGTTCTAAATGTACCTTGATGTATTTTTTAATGTTCTTAATACTTTTAACAATATAAGAAAGGGCAAATATGCTTGCATTATGAAAATTTTTTTTCAACACTTCAAATCATGCAGGAAAATAAAAGGGCTTTTTTTGTTGTCTGCTTTTGGTGGGGGGGGGTCTCTCTGCATCTGCCCTGTGTTTGGCTTGCAACTGATGTTTGAGACTCAATGTACTTCGATGGTAACTCATTTCATGTCGATAGTACATGCAGATAACTTTTGTCCTATGGACCGAACCATCTGGCTGTTTTGAAAGTAGTTTGCCGTTCATACCATAAATGACCAAATAATATCCGGGTTTCAATTAACCACAGGGTCCCTTTAAACGCCGGTGCAGATGTATATTTTGGTAAATAACCGCCGGTTCCAAATAAATGTCGGGTATAATTTTTTATTTTTTAAAAAATTAAGGAAGAAGACCTGTCCACTGACACCGCACGTTTTTCTTCTTCGCCTTTTTCACGCAGTGTGCTGCTTTCTGTCAGTCAGCATCACACTGATGATCACCATGGCTCCGGTGCAGCAAAACAATAAAAAGTACCACTTGAAATTCAAACTTTCTGTCGTAAAATATGCAGAGGAAAACTCGGGAGAAGCAGCCGCTAGATGTTTCTCTGTCGACCAGAAGAGAGTGAGAGAAACGGAGCTTGAGCGTCTGTCTGAGGAGGACATCAACAGGACCAGGCTGCCTGCTGGAGGGAGGAAGAAGGCTAGCGAGGAGCCTGAGATAAACATGCGGGGATGAGTTATCAGCAAACGCGCACGCCATGAGAGAGTTCCGTTCCGTTCCGTTTTCTTTCCGCTTATCCATGAGGGTCGCGGGATGTTGCCGCTTTTTTCCCCCCTAAGGGGTTGCGGGGCTTACTGGGGCCAAATCCAGTCTTACTCTATGGGCGTAGGCCAGGGTACACCCTGGACGAGTCGCCAGCTCATCGCAGGACCCTTACTGATGGCAGTGGCTGCCTTCACAAGGTGCCAACTGCACATCAGGAGCAACTTCGGGGTTCAGTATCTTGCTCAAGGATACTTCGACTTGTAGCTCAGTCCCGCCCTGGGGAGCTGGGATTCGAACCAGTGATCTTCTGATCACCAGTCAACCAGCTCTACCCACTGAGCTACAGCCGCCCCTTGAGAGAGTGAGAGTGAGCCATGAGAGAGTGTCCCACAAAATGATCAGGGTGATGGAGAAACAAATGTCCGCCACCGTGAGTGACAGCAGAGATGAGGAGTTTGCAGCGAGTGCTGGTTGGCTGAATCGTTTCCTCCGCCGCAACAACTTCACTTGCAGAAGGATGCCAGAGAATTCACAGAGAAGCTGGAGAAGTTTGTGACATTTTCATCCAGGATTATTGTGAGGAAGGAATTAAACGCCTGTCCCAAATTGCCTTTTGGTCTGTTAAGTGATTGAAACAACTAAACCCCCCGGCTATTATTTGGTATTTTACGGTAAGTCCTTTCTCAATTTCCTCACTTTTCAGTCCACCGTGTTTTTCCCGAACCGCCAACCCTGCTGCTTCTTCTTCTGATTCCCTTTCTGCCACCCTCTGGATCAAGACTACAGGTGCCACTGACGGCCGTAAATCTTTCAATGCGCGTTTTGTTTTTTGTTTTTTTATACCGAGCGTTAATCGCGCGTTAAAAAATTAACGGCGTTAAGAGGATGTTGCGTTAACGCGTTATTAACGCGTTAACTTTGACAGCCCTAATATATATATATATATATATATATATATGGTGGTGGAGTGATTATTATTAGTGTATTATTATCATTATCCACTGATGATTATCATACGTGAATGAGCTCAGCTCCTGTTTCATGGTGTGCATCCATGCGTAAAGTGTGAAAAACAGCTGATGCTCTGGAAGAAGTCACCCCAAAGATAGTTTATAGTAAAATGAGTGCACACTTAACTCCATAAACAACCAGGGCCTTCACAATGCATTTCCGACTAACTAGCTAGCTAAGTAGAAGCGTTCTTTTAGAGATGGAAGGTAACTTCTGACCGCGAAACAACAAAGATGAGATGTGCGCAGAGATTGTCTATAGTGTGCAATCTAGGTTTTTATTTATCAAACAGGGAACACTTGGTTCATTATTTACATGGGACGTTCTGCTGTTAGCTAGGGGCTGGAGCTAACTAATTGTTTCTACCAGCAGTTATGAATACTTACTTTCTTGAAAAACGTTCTTTTATCCATTCTTCTTCATTCATGTTCTTCTCCTCATGTTGTTCTAGTCACTCTGTGTGCTTCAAGGTCCACAAGCTGCAGGTACAAAGTGGACTGGATTTTCAGTGATGTGGGCATTCTCTATATGAACAAGTGGAATGGATTGGATAACAACGCACTGAAGGGGCTCTCTCTACCTTACACTATGAAGTGAAGGGAAACTGATAGATTTATGATCATATTTAAGTGAATAATGACAGGTTATATGATTATTTATTTAAACTCATATTCTGGCCACTTTATATTGAATTTGTCTGCACTTTTTGTTTAATAAAAACACCAAATTATTTAGGGGGGCTTAAGAATATTTTAGGGGGGCTTCAACCTCCCTAAAATAGGCCTAATGACGCCACTGACTGCAAAAGAAAAAGGACCCAGCTGAAGCAGTGGGCAAAGAAGGTGAAGAGGGAGAGTGCTAGAAAGTGAGGTAAAACAAGAGTGATGGATTGAGTGGATCAGCGTTCACTAGATGAAGAGGGCTGGTGTTGTGTCACAGTCTAGTCCCTCACTGATACGGCTTCCCAGTTCTTTTTACCGGATGTTTTTATTGACAAAATAATTATGAGTGCAACCAGGTGTTTTACGCTGCCTTTTTATAGCCCTGAAATAAGGATTTCTTGAGCTCTATTCGCACGGATTCGTATTACCTGTGGACATCCAGTAATTTGTAATAATTGCGGAGGAGGTCTGTGAAAACAATACAAATAAGAAATGGAAAGTACTAAATGTGAAGGCTGACCAGGAGTTTTTTGGTCTGTTGTGGCCAGTAAATAGAGAGCAAAATTAAATGAATTCACTGATTGGATTTTCTTCTGTGACTCACACATTTATTTCTTTTTTGCTTTCATACCATTCAGGTTTCACTTTTACTGAAACACAGTTTCATAGTGGACATAGTGGACTGGGAAAAGAGCAGTACGCAAGACAAACAGTTACACATCTGGCAGACGCTGAAGCACTGGGCAGAATGACAGTGGATCATCTACTGCAACTGTGATTGGTCCACTTGGGCTAGTCAAAAGTCTGTCCCAGATTGACTGAGCCTATGATGAAGTTACATCATCAGAACAACTGTACACTCTGTTATACAAGTCATCAATGCCAAGGAAGAATTGGAAGTAATTGAAACTCATATCTATTCATCAACATCATCAACTTTGTCACGTTTACACAATGCATTTTAAGAGAGAGGTCAAGTATTATATGGAGCAACAAATCTATTCTAGTGAAACAAAAGTTGATAGTGCTGGTGAAGATGTATTATTTACTCAAATTAAGATTTTTGTGATTTCCTTGTGGGTTTTGAGGTATTTAAAATGAACTGGCTATACTGACTGTAAAAATGTATTCAAACTTTATTTCTTAATGTAAAATATTTGCTTCTATCTTTTGTTGCGTTCAAGTTCTCAGTTGGGGAAATTAAAGTCAAAGGTTTTATCAAGACGATTTCTTAGTTATAGCAAGTCCACAACAACAACAAAAACAAAACAAAAACACTTCATAAACTCTTATTTATCACTTAATTTCTTCTTCTTAATTGAAAGACATAACCCATAACCTCCTGTACACTTTAAACTGTGAAATACTGATACTCAAAATGTTTAAAAATAAATAAAACTAAACTAAAAACATTTAATTTCATTTCAACTCAGGTAAGTCAGGCAAAGTAATCATGTAATGTAATCATGCTAGTAATCATGTCTCATGTCAACTCATGAGACATGAGTCTTTAACTTCCAAATCGAGTCATTACTGTTAAGTAAAGCAGCATCAAAACTGTGACTATGGTCAACTTGATTCCGAGTAACAATGACTCATCACATTACCACATCTCTGGTGCCCAGTCTTAACAATTGTGTGATGAGAACTTACGTCAAGAACACTCTGTCTAGCCTAAACAGCGAGGTTGCAGTCAGTCCTCAGTTACATAAGTGAACATTGACTATAGTGTTCAGTCACATACTAGGTTTCTTCTTGGTCTTGTTTTACCATTGCTGTAACTACTGCAACATCTCAACAGGGACATATGGAAAATAATAATGCAGATAGATGGGATTCTAGGCTGTTGTGTTGGCTGTTTTGTTGCACTGAGCTTTTTGTATCTGTGTCTCTTCCCATATGGAAAAGATATAGATACATTTTGCTAAGTTTTTACGTGTTTTGTCTGAAACTTGTAAGTAATATATATGACAGTCAAACCAAGAACAAGATCCTTAGTAAATGTGTGTAAAATCAAACTTATATAATTTGGGAACCTATAAGTACTATATATGACAGTAGATCCACATACAATATCCTTAGTAGATATGTGTAATATCAAACTTATATGAGTTGGGCAATCATTAGTGAAACCAAAAGCTTGCAAGTGTTGTATTAAAACCTTACAAGACATATGTAAGATGCCACATATATGAAACATACAAATAAAAAAAATAACAATCTTCTTATAAAATTACAATGACCAAATGAGTTTTGGGTATTTTTTTTAAACATTTTATGACACTTCCCAAACCCAGGTTTTTAGCTCACACCTTCTTCTGTCTCAAATTATTAATTTTCCGAAAATGATCACATGGGGAATATTTGTTGTTATTTTGAATTTTATGATACATTTTATCCAATAAAATAGGCAAAACACATTTTTATTCGCACATATTTTCTTTTAAAGTTCTGTATGCAGCAAATTTTCAAAATTGTGTATTCAATATCAAGCAAAATAAAAATGAGATTAAAAAAAAACACTCCCTCCTTTCTTGCTGTAGAAAGATTTTAATTTTTCACAAAATTAGCAAATGACATTACACAAGTTGCATATTTACTTAAAATTCAGAAAAGTGGCAATGGATTTTTTTTCTTTTTACATGACCCAACTGACCCAAGTTGATTAAGATGCAACTTTAAGTTGTTTTGCACTTGTCTCTTTTTGGACGTTACATTGAAATACATACAAGTTGATGACATGCATTGCAAAGGTATCAAAGAAGAATAAATGTATTTGTCATTCTGATATATGCCATTTCATCATAGTTACATTGGTAATAGATTTGTGTTTCTCACCTTAAAGTTAAAGAACGTACAGTTCAGTCACAGTACAATTACACTCAATTACAGTAACAGTAATAGCAATTAGTTACTTTCCAGCTCAGCGACCCTAAATTAATAGGTGACCATCTTCACATTTAGTTCACAATCATTCATTTACAATAATATGTCTTCAGCAGCCGACACACAAACGAGCTGGATTGTGGACACTGAATATACATACATGGTCCAACTACCTGAGTAGTGTTTATGGCTTTGTGAAAGCCTGTGGGAAAGTGCACCGTTGACATGTAGCTCAGTGGAGTTTTGATAAGAGAACCTCTGGCTAACTTCTGCACTGTGCATTTACCATAGTTCCCTATGGCATATAAACACTGATCACCAATGTCAATAAAGTGGGAGACTCTAAAAATACTCCCATCCTTCAAAAGCACAATAGAGTTGTTTCTTTGTTTTGTTTTGCTGTAGGTATGACCATGTACAACTTCTGCATTTACAGCAATTCTCTTGTAGTAATTCACCACATAGTTTGTGGGAACCTGTTTCACTGTGTGGAGGGCAGCTTGATCACCAACAGATATTAATCTTACATTTGGTGGACCAAGGGCAGTCACCTCAGCAAACTTTGCAAACTTCTTGACATGATGCTTTTCGGTTCTCATTTCATTACAGAAATCTTTAACCTCTGCTGGTGCATTTGTTAGGAATTGTTTTGCTAAACGGGGAAAAGCACGGGACAACATCACTCGTTTGCATATTTGTTGTGGTACAGCTTGACTACTTTTTACTTGTTTCAGTAGGTATCCATTGAAAGCTTCAAACATAAAGGCTGAGTGGGCCCACAATGGACCCCAATGCACAACACTTTGGCTTAAATGCAGAAGTGAATGAACATTGAATGTCATGTGCTCTTCCCCATACAGCGCTTGCACACCTCCAACAAAGTACACTAATGCGTCATGGGCGTGATTTATCTGCTCTGTACTTAATTCAGATCCCAACAGAATGCTTATGCCCTCTATCAGTAACGCCCAATGAGAGTGATACTTCTGTGGAAGTATGCCTTTCAGAACTGGCAAGCTATAATACAGAAGCCAGTGTTGCCACTCGTGGGCTTTCCAGAACTTGCGTTCAGTGAGAGATCTTGGAACTCGAGCAACAATACCTGGTGGTTTTATAGACAAGAGGTGTCTGTCCATGATTGCTGTTTGTGTGCCAATGTACCATGGCTCAGAATAGCTCTTAGAATCGATCCATAAAGTCGCCATTTGTCTACACACGCCAAGCAACACACAGTGCATATAGTCAGGGACCATCCCATTGATTAGATCAAACTTTGCTAAATCTACAATAGCAGATGGGCCCTTTATGCCCAATATAGTCTTCCCTTCTCTTTCAGCAATTTGTCCTATTTCTACTGTGGTTTTATGATTTCTGTCACTTGGTTTTTCAGCTGAACATGTGTAAACTCTTGAGTTTCCTTGTCCTTTCCTCATTTGCACCCCAGGGTGAAGGCAGACTCCACAGCCATATTCACCATTAAATTGCTTAAAATTCTGTAGTAAAGGCCTTGCTACTGCATCACACACACAGCACAATGGGTGCACCTTCACATTTCTCCATGACTGATCAATAGGATGATGCCACTTAAAACCAGTTTGTGAAAGATTGGCACATTCCTCCACAAATGGTTTGAAGAAACAGGTCATGTCTGGCTTTTTGGAACCGAACCACAAAGCACATAAAAGTACATGCTTATCTCTGCACTGAGGGGGTATCTCATTAACACAACACAGTATTGGCCAAATACTAAATTTAGAGGACTGAAAGACTGGTACACCATCACAATTAAATGTAAGGGAAAGGAAATCCGCTTCACTGTTTGACTGCAAGGCCTGATATAAGGTGCCATCACATATATCATTTATTACTTCTCTACTACTGTCATCAGCAGGAAAACAGAGATCATGCATACCCTGATTCTCAAGAATATCTTTCAGTTGGCCCTTTAATGGAATACTGATAAAGAAATGTCCTTCGTGTAAACTGGCTTTTACTGTTATGGATGAGGAACATGACACGCATGTAAGTGTTTCTTCTTGTGACTGTGAAGTGCCAAGGTACTTAGTACATACGCTGCAGTAATGATGGTGTTCAAATTGATCTACAATACCAGCTAATGGTTTCCCCAAAAAATACTTGCTTGCTGGAATTGCACTTGTCCCAGCAGAATGTAACTTTAAAAGTTTCAGCAGGTCTTCCATCAATACACCTGTAGTGTTGTGTCTCAATGCAAAGGAGAGAATCGAGATGCAACTTTGCTCTTCCGTTAGTCCTTGGGTGTGGACATCATCTATTGCTTGAGGTACATTGTCCTAAAATTTCAGAAAAAGAAGCGTTTTATTAAAACTTATCAGGTTCTGTGTTTTTATTTTTCCACTACATAACCTTGTTTTGGTGTACAGCACTTAGCACAAAAAAATTAAATGGAATTCACAACACATGAAGAATCAAAAAAGAGGAAGGACAGAAAGTGTCGGTACACTTACATGAACTGCGGAAATGAATGTGTGAATGTTGTTATTGCATTGGTTGTCTTGTGATACTTTATTTTCATACCAAATTATGTAATAAACTTCATAAATGTGTGCACTGTAGTTTTGTCTCACCTGTGTTGATGTGAAAGGCTCTGCTCTCTGCTCTTCGCTTTGGCTGGGATCTTCATCAATTTCCTAAAAAGAACACAAATCCATTATTTATCAATAAGATAAGATAAAGAGGGAGAGGGATGGGGTATGGGAGGTGACAGATATAGTAGCTGTAGTTTGAGAGAGGGTGTGTGCGAGAGAGAGAGGGAGGGAGAGAGAACAGTGTTTAATACTGTAGTTTTGTCTCACCTGTGTTGATGTGAAAGGCTCTGCTCTCTGCTCTTCGCTTTGGCTGGCATCTTCATCAATTTCCTAAAAAGAACACAAGTCCATTATTCATCAAAAATATAAAAAAAGGAGGGAGAGAGATGGGGTATGGGAGGAGACAGATATAGTAGCTGTAGTTTGAGAGAGGAGCGAGAGAGAGAGCATTGTATAATACTGTAGTTTTGTCTCACCTGTGTTAATGTGAAAGGCTCTGCTCTCTGCTCTTCGCTTTGGCTGGCACCTTCATCAATTTCCTAAAAAGAACACAAGTCCATTATTCATCAAAAATATAAAAAAAGGAGGGAGAGAGATGGGGTATGGGAGGAGACAGATATAGTCGCTGTAGTTTGAGAGAGGAGTGAGAGAGAGAGCATTGTATAATACTGTAGTTTTGTCTCACCTGTGTTAATGTGAAAGGCTCTGCTCTCTGCTCTTCGCTTTGGCTGGCACCTTCATCAATTTCCTAAAAAGAACACAAGTCCATTATTAATCAAAAAGATAAAAAGGGGGAGAGATGGGGTAAGGGCAGGAGACACAGAGATAGTCCTTGTTACAATAATATTGTAAGGTTAGTGAGAGAAAGAGAGAGAATATTTACTGTAACAAGTTCAACTCAAATATACATTCATGCATACATACATATGATACTGTATGCAATACATATCAATCTTAATCTTGTATGAATGTTCATATTACGGTTATTGTGTACTGTCCAAATATTAGACAACTTGTATTTTGATGCTTTGTTTGGCAACATTGTTGTTAAAACGTTCATGCAAGTAAAGCCTTTTGAATTTTACTGAATTCACTTTACGAGGTGAATAGAGCTGACTAACAGTAGTTGCTGTAAATGCTGTAACGTTACCGATCGTTTCAACATGATGGTACATCAGCCTTAAGGTCTGTAAACACCAGGTACATTATAAATAAACAACATGAAAAACACCTATGCCAGCTGTGCACATTTTGGTGAAGCTAACATTATCCTTTCAGATTCGCAACTGTTGCAGTATGTCCACACATGTCAGGGCTTGAATGATATTGTGTATGGCAGGCTATAAGTAAAATAATATCTTATAAAGTTACATAACTGTTGAAATGTATACCTTAAGCTCCTAAAACCGAGAGGACAAGAACCGGGCTGCACTTACATGTCGTTGAGCAGTGTGTTTTTCAATGTCAGTCAAAGTTCTGTTGATTTTCCTAAGGAAACAGTCGACAGTAACGTTAACTGTAATTATTAATTACACCAGCATTAAAAAAATAAACGTAGCACAAACCTTTTTTTCCATCTTGTCAAAGTACGTCTTGGAACGTTTTCTCTCAACCAATCTTTTTCTTTCGTGTTGAGAGTAACGTTGTGTTTTCTTTTCGACATAGCTATTACTGTAACTGTCTTGTAACGTAGCTAACGTTAGTCAACTAGACTGGGCAAGCAACGCTATCTCACGCAAATGTCCTCAGCATCCATGCTATAACCTAAACACGCCGTAACCAGTTTTACCGCTCGCAAGCTTCCGGTATCTATACATTCAGTGGCGGGATTGTACGGTGCCCAGGAAGGGACACTGTGCGAGATCTCGCGAGACCTCCCAAACCAACGGTACATCTTTGAATGAAGACGAACGGCGGTACTTGACGGCGGCCACCCAGATTTTGCTTCTACGCAGTTGGGTGAATTTAGAGGTATGTGAATTAACGTATGTATTTAAATGTGTTTGCTTAAATTCGACTTATTCATGTAACAGTTGATTTTCTGTCTGGCTAAAGTTAATTCATTTTCAGCGTTCATTTAGCTAGCTAACTTAACAGTCACTTAGCTAACTTTAACCTTAACCGTTAACATTACCCAAAGTGGCGCATTTTGGAAGGTAACGTAACATAATGTTAACATAAATTAGCTCTAATAGGATTTCTATGATAGGCTAATAACACAAATGAAACCTAAAACCCTCATTATGTTTGCAGGAATAGATACAGTTACGTTAACTAACCAAGGATTACAATATTCTGTCATTGGAGAGCGAAAATTATAATTAAACGTTAAGGTTGCAAGTGATCGGGACTGTTCAGCTGTTATCTAGATTCATTTTTCCAATGGAATTTTCAATTTACAAGACAGAATCATGGGAAATGAATAGATTACAATGGGTAGGCTTATCATTCTAAGCATATAATACATAATTTTCTATTTGCTGCAATATAACAGAACATTTGTTTTTGATCCTAAACTTAAAATGTAACTTATCCCGATCAGTAAATAGAATAATTATTTATATTATATATATACTATATCTGGTTGCACAGCCTCTGGCCAAAGTAACCATAATCAAGAACATCTTGTAGCCAGTGATGTGTTTCCTGCATCTCTCTATTGTCTGTTATAGCAAACACCAGACCCACTTGACCCTCTCTGGTTGGTTGTAGGCTGTGGAGGCTCCTTTCAGATAGGGCTGGGCTGTATGAAAGAAGTAAAAATCACAATAATCATCAGGACTTTTCAATATCAATATACTGTACATCACAATATGTGCTCACCTATGTGAAATTAAGATTTATGTCACATTTATCTGCGTGGTAATGTAAAGTGTGGTTTAAAACCAAAAATGCAATTTTCAATTAAATTCCTTCAAATATTTCAGATCAAATTAAGGAAGAAATTATGGTTAATATGTGCTTGGTGTTATCAATTTAGATAACAGAATGGTATATCACGATATATAATGACATTTGTCTTAAATTTAATTCAAAAAAACTTTAATATAACTAGCCTAAACCTGCAGATACCTGAAGTTTTTTTTTGTCCAAAAAAGGCTGTTAAGGTTATTCATATTTTCTGTCTACTCTATTTATTGATTGCTAAGCTAAGGACACATGGAGAGGAAGTTTGCCGTGGTGCAGTGGAGTGAAGGGGAGGATTTTGGAAAGCTCAGCGAGATAAAAACTGATGCCATAAGGGGGTATGATGATTCCAAGATGGACCACGATGGGAATCCCATTTCCAACTATTCAACTGTCATTGAATGGCGCCATGGGAAGAAACAACGAGGAGGGTGGCCTCACTACAGAGGCATCGTCATCTTTGTTAGTGGTAAGATAGAGTTACTATGGCTTTGATTGCAGATTGTCCTCTTTAATTTACAGCATTTCAAAAGAATTTGTTAGTTGTTCAAACATGAATAGGGCGAGATTCAGCCTGTTTTAGCTCATGTGTTAACTTTCATTGCCAGTTGACAGAAGACTTTCTCGCATTTGTTGTGTTGTATAAATGATAAATGGATTTGGAATGTTATTGGTGGAATGTGTCCACAGCAATAAAACTGTTTAAGTACAAACTTCAAACATTCAAAGAAGTCAACCCATGTTTTAAAATGTAATTTGGTCAAACAGAGCTCATACTTTTGTTGTAACAGTTTTGTCACCATTTCATCATGTATACCAAACTACAAATGCAAGAAAGTTGTTAGTTGGCAGTGAAAACTTGTTTCAGAAACATGCAATCATCTACAAGTTAACCTGACTAAAAGTTAATGCATAAGCACAACTAATACATGGTTGATTCCTTAGTTATACCCATTGTGCTCTACACAAACACAAGTACTGTGTTGTTTTGCTGAAAGTGTCCTAACATATCAGTATATCAACTGACAATCATGTCACTTGACATGGCCTCTGTCAATTTGACATTGAAGGTGACATAATAATACTTTGACTGTTGACACCAGGTGGAACAAACCTTTTTGAATGGTAACGTATGATTGTGTCAGGTGTCATGTTTGCCTATTGCATAACCCCTTCAAATGAAATGCACATAGGAGCAAACATCACCATCTTGAAGTATATTTTCAGTATTAGTGTTATGAAAAAGTGATCTGCCATTTGAGTATAACTAGGGTATGTCTTTTTCTTTCCTTCTTTAGCCACTCGTTTTGAGACAACTCGTAAACTTAACTCACTGCTAAAGGAAGACGAACCTGCAGAGCTGGCAAAGAGGGTGTCAGTGGCCCCCCAAAAATATGGGGATGATTCGGAAGGCTCAACCGATACTGAGACTCAGTCATTGCAAGTTAAGGTGATGTGAATTTACTTTAGCTCCTGTGTATTGACCATATTTCCCAGTGGTAACGTAAAAAGAATGTGTAAGGGGTTGGCACTACTGTGTAATAGGCATTACATCTAGCTAGAAAAGAAAATATGTAAAGATTACTGATTCTTGATGTTGATTCTGTTGTACAGTATGGCTGGTCAACTCCAGCGTAAACCAGGTTTGTCTTTTGGTTTTCTATCTGATGATTCTATTTTTTTCTCTTGACACCCAGAGGTCAAAGGTTCCCACGAGGACAGACCCCGCAGACGAGTTTCTTAAGCAATATGGTCAATCACAGCCTTCTCCAGATAATCATAACAATCAGAGGAAGACTGCAGTTGAATTAAAGCAGGAGATCAAGGACCTAAAAGCAGAAAATGCTAAATTGAAGGAGATGGTTCTTCGAGGTATCATGATATCAATAATTTAACCATTAGACAACTATTACACTTTTTTTCTAAATGACTGTAGGCTGAATTGACTGTGTTGTAGGCTAGTTTGGCCTAAAGAAGAGGGTTGATAACTAATTGTTTTTTTTGATATACTATGTCTAGATGTGCCAGGACTCCTACAGAGCATGAGGAATATAATTGATTCGGCTGCATCTCCTGAGAGATCCAGGTTGGAGCTTAACACACCACCGCTGGTCCTCCCAGGTTCTCCGCAGTCCGGGTCCAGTTGTCCATCTGCCACTTCACTGCTGTCCGTACCCAGATCTACGGTGTCCAGTTCCAGGTCTGCATCTGTCACTCCATCACTGACTGTCTCCCAGTCTTCTAAGGTAATTGTTTTATAAAGAATAAATAAATACACCACATAAAATAGACCTTTTAATGATTATGGCAGATCTAATCTGCTTTTATGTCTAAAATCTGTTGGGCTGAACAAATCATACATTTTCTAACTTTAAATGCTTACCTTGTGTCCTTGTCTAAACAGGTTGAGATCCATCCTGGGACCGGAGTCATGGTTGAGAGACTGGCATGGGCCTATGCCCTCAATGCAAATTCGGCCTCAGTATTTGTAAGACATCTGCTCACCGCAGTCTTCCCGGTAGAAGTACTGCTAGTGAGCAATCTTCGGGGCAACAAACGAGGCAGAGGAGATGCTCGTCTACCGCTGGACAAAAATAAATTGGATGCCATTTACAGTACGTTTTCAGGTTTTCAAGGTCATATATTTGTCATTTTACAACACAGGGTTGCAAAACAAAATGAACTGTAACCCCTTCATACACAGTACAAATATACAGATAATTGAATTTGGAATGAAAATAGATTAAAACAATATATACAGTTAATTATATAGCCTATATCTACATACGTATATACACCTCAGATTCAATAGGTGTTTCCCCAATAGTCTCTGCTTTTGTGTCTGATTTCATCCTACTGTACTAAGCTTTTGCATTCTTGTTTTTTGTTTGTTTTTGTTTATATGTAGGTGCAACTCTTGAGAGGTGGCCAGGGACCCAGCTCTCCAGCATTGGAAGCACGATCAACGCCAAGATTACGGAGCTCCGGTCAAAAAGTAAAAACGTTGCTGTATCCGCAGCTCTCCATTAAACTGTTTTGTTTGCTGTAAGTTTTACACAAGTGTATCACATAGGCCTTGGCCCTGAGCAAATACTGGTACTGACTACTGTCTGCTGGAAGCATTTGTGGCACTTTAACCATACTACGCACTGCTTAGTGCTTGTTTAGTGAAGCATGCTAAACAGTAGGCAGTACTAGCATTTGCTCAGAGATCTTTGCCAAGGTTCAACCTTAGCTCTATCCGGGTTAGGGTCGAGTGTGAAAAACGCCTGCAGTTGTTGCAGATGTTCGCTGTCTCTGAGGCGCAGCTCTGAATGACAGCCAGCACCGTCATTTGACATCACTGGAGGCAGAACAACAGATTTTGCAGCTGCGCACCAGAGACACAGAGAACATCCTCAACAACTGCAGATTTTTTTTAACATTATATCCCTAACCTCGGATAGATAGAGGTAAAATTGATTTCCCTTTAAGCCCTGTTTTTCCTTTCTTTGGATGTGAAGAGGCAAATCAGTTAGATGTGTACACCTGTTTGTAATGACAACAATTAGTTGAGGGTGACACTGTTCCCATATTAGTAGTAGTAGTAGAATAAGCATTTGCTCTTCATGTCTGTATGCAGGCATGACACGTGTTAAATATCATAACTAATTGAGAGTCATATTTCTATCTTGCCACTAGTTCATTCAAAGAATATCTTTGAAAACACGATCTTTCCTAAGATTAGAGTTTACTGCTGTTTGTTTACTGCTGTCGGCACTGTAATCCCAGCAATGTTCCACTGTTAATAAAGACATGTTTTCAACATAACAGATCTATACAGACTGCATTTATATCACTATATGGTGAAATTAGTTGTTCTGTGCGATGACCAGGCAAACCACGTCTTGCCAGTTTTAAACTTGTTTCATCCAAGACAGTATCAGTATAGGAACATATGAAGTCCTGTCATTTTAATATGTGATTCATATGTTTTTGACTACAGAAACATGTATGAAATGTCATAAATTAATACATAAAAAGCATATATTTGTTATACTGTAATGGAAATTTGCATTGCCAGACATATAAGAATCTAGTTTAAAAAAACATAAAAAAGCATAGTTTACATGACATTAACATACAAAAAATCTATATATGATTTATATATTCATATATAAAAAGTATATGTTTTTATACTGATATGGTGATTTTAATGGACTGACATATGACAGTCTTATAAAAAACATATAAATAAAGCATAGTTTACCTTTAAATTAAATGCACTTTACACACAAAAATCATATATATAATATAATATATTTATATAAAAAAAAGCACATGTCTTTATAACTAAGACATGTAATTAAAAAGTACAAACATTATATTGTACACATATGGAAAACATAATTTGCCATGCGCATTCCTTATAAACAATATATGTAATGTTTACTTGATTCATTTTTAATTCTTATAATTATGTTGTATGAGAAAAATGCAAAAGTGGCCACTTTCATGAGTAAATCATAGTATGAGACATATAAGTCTTATAAGACATACAATACATATAAAACATAAACATTTACTATTAGAGGCTATGGGAAAGTCTCATAAGTTTTTTCTATTTCTTTTCCATATGGGTAGTTACATTTAAAAGTCCGTAATGATAAACTGAGTCCTTTTCTGTCTTAAATACCTGGTTTTGGTCATAAAACTTTCATCATTAAGGATATTGTTACAAAACGGAAAACATGATATCAGTTTCTAGACTTTTTGGGCAACCCATTCTAAAAAAGTTAGGCTGCTGTGCATAGGAGATTTTCTTGTGCGGGCCGGCCAGTATCCATTTGTTTCCCAGGACAGGGACAATTAAATGACATGTTTTATTCCTTCACATTCTGTGTCTGTATAGCAGACAGCAGGAGCAGGGCCGTGCCAGCAAGGCTACTGTCACTACATACATTATTAGCATTACAGTGGACCCTTTTGTTCACTTAATGGGCCATCATCCAACAAGTCATACAGCCCCCACAAGGTGCTCTCTCACACTGAGAGCAAGAGCCTTTGTAACGCTACAAAATTGGTGTTTTGTTATCTTTTTTTAAAACTAATTTCTCTGTGGTGAGCTTGAATAGCAGGTACAGTAAGGATGTGAAAATACAGACAAAAACCGTAATAATAAGTGTGTGTGCATCTGACTTTTCTAACAAGAACCTGAATAAAGTAGGCTACATTTGGAGGGTTAGGGATCAAACCTCCGGTGCTTCGATCTGCATACAAGTGACTGCACAGGGCAGTCCACACCAAGATCAATAACTTGGATATAAGAATAACCTAAGCTCCAAGATGACACTGCCCAACTGTGTCAGCAATTTAGGAACATGAATATTATTATTACCTTAACATAGCTGCACATTCAACTGACCTAGTTTTTTTTCATCAGTTACTATAATAATGACAGAAATAAAAAAAATAGAAAATAAAGATACTGACAATTATATGGCAACAATCACAGCATTGTATCAAAGTCACAGTATCCAAAATTATCTTAAAACTATTATTCATTCTTATATATTAAAAGGTATTCCTTTTGATAGGTTTACTACTAAAACCATGCATACTATGCTGAAAACAAGGGATCTTATCTGTATTTACAATGAAGTCTGACGCTGCACTCTACTCTATTTGCTTTCCATCAGCCCATAGCGTTACGTCATATTGTTACCACGGGTTAGATTGTCAAAATTAAAAAAAATAACTGAAAAGCTCATTAGCAGTAGTGACGGTTGCGTCCACAAGTATGCAGTTACCTACAGTTCCTCAAACCGTGTAATGAAGATGCACAGCAGAGCAAATTAGAAGTGGGTATATGCAATTCTGACTCAAAAATATGTAGTTAGATGTGATTAACTTGCACTGCTGGCTAAAGTTATATCAAAAATTAATCTGGCTGTTCCGCACTCTCCCACAGCTAATCTATAGCCACACTGCCTTCAAAGTGGGTGTAAACATATACCTCAGACTGTATGGTTCACAAACAGTAACTTAACATTACACAATCTTTAATTTAGGTTAGTTCACAGAACAGCTGTGAAGGTTATGTATCAGCCAACCATAGAAATAGAGCCTGTTTCTCTTTTAAAGCCAGAAAACATATTGTTGCGGCTACTTTCTTGCCACTCCTGGATTATGGTGATGTTGTATATATGAATGCCTCTGCCCACTCCCTGCAACTGCTGGATGCCGCGTATCACGGGGCCTTGAGATTCATAACTGGTTGTAAACCCCTCACACATCACTGTACATTGTACTCTCTTACAAACTGGTCTTCACTTTCCATGCGCAGAACCACTCACTGGTATCTATTTATCTATAAATCCATCATCGGACTGCTTCCCTCCTATTTGTCCACTTATTTGACACGGAAACAGTACGATCGCAGCCTCCGGTCCCTGGATTTCATCCTTTTTGCCATCCCGTCAGTTCGTACTGAACTTGGCAAAAGGCGTTCTCCTACGCTGCGCCTGCAACCTGGAACTTGCTCCAGCAGAGGCTGAAGCTGTCCAGCTTTATTCCTTTAGGGGACTTCAAATTGCTTGTAGGAAGGCTGATGAGACAGTCTGTGGAGGTCTGCACATTTACATAACCAGTCCTATTCTATTCTTCCTTGCACTTTGTAGTTTGCACTTTACTACTGCAATTTTATTTTATTTTTTTGTGTTCTGTGTTGTGTCTCCTGTATGTTCAGTTAGTCTGTAACTTTGTGTTTTGCTGCTGCCTGCCTGGAACAGGTCTCTCTTGTAAATGAGACCCTGGGTCTCAATGAGATTTTACCTGTATAAATAAAGGTTAATAAAATAAAAAAAAAAACGGTCATATTAACACAGCGCTACACTACATGCAATCGCTTCCTGCGGAGTCAACGAGACGAAATATGGATGGCGCCACTCTGCCGCTACTTGAATTGTGGTCCAACGGGGTACAAAGTAAAATCCTGTCGTCAGGATTTTACTGTCGTCATCAGGATTCAAGCAGTCTGCTGCCACTTATCGTCTACAGTTATCAAGTGCAAGAGAAGCAAGCCAGTGCGCATGCATTAAGGTGGAAATTTAAAGCAACACTATGTAGGACAAACATAGGCAAACCCTTAAAGCTTTTCTGAGTTAATTCTAAGTGCTAAAATGACGAAAATGATGAAAAAGGAAATATATTACCGTTGACAGGGAGGAGAGGTGAAGGTCCACAACACTTCTTTTTATGTCAAAGTGGCTCTGTAGCTGGTTTATCAGCCAATAATGAATAACTGTTTTCAATACAAGTGCGGGCATTTCAGTCTTCACCGAGTCACTTTTCTGAGACTTCACTTTGACAAAAAAGAGAAAATGTTAATGCAAATTGTACAACTAAACCTTATAATGTCCTCTCACAGCTCAAAGACTCTGACTCAATAAGAACTTTGAAGAAAGAAAGAATACAACAAATTCAGTTCTTCACTTTTCTGTACAAAACAAGGCTTTTGTTTCCCACGGTGGTCTGTACAATCACGCAACAACAAACACCTTTGATGTAAAAGGCTGTGCTGTCTCTGCATCAGAACCCATGCAGGAGGAAGTGTAGCTTAATTAACTACAACTAAAAATAGGAAGGAAGGAAATAGACACTTTTATTCTTCGCCTGTGTGTTGAATGAGAAACGCCTTTTACCAACATATTCTTGTGGAAAACAGGAACACCGGGAGATATGTAGGTCAGACTTGTTGAAGGGGAAAGTACACTGAAGGACATTCTGAAGTTGGCCCAGGGAATAAAATTGGACCCTCTTGAGCACTGTCAGAAACATCAGCCCCCCTTGTGTTACTTTAAAAAAAGTAGATGAGGTTCTTTTTTTAGGAAGGATGACTGTAAAGAATCAAACTTTATCCGCACAATGAGACTCAGCAGCTGAACTGTGGACTAATGTCTTTAAAAACACCTTTAGTTGAGCAGATAAAACCTGGGGGATGTAGGAAGGTGAAGGGCGGTGGGAAGAAAGAAAATTGAGGAAGCGATGTACAGGGATAGAGGAGGTGTAGAGCAGGATGGTGTGGAATAGAGAGGGCAGGATGGGCTGAACAATAGGTTGTGTGTGTTTGAAAAAAGGTTGAGACTGAGGTTTGAGCAGAAACCAGAGTCAGATGGGATCGGTCTAATAACGTCTCTCTTTAGCAGTGTGTGTTTGAAGTAGCTTTTATGAGCAGATTGTAGATTTAGGCTAGTAAGGCTATTTTGTCTAAAGGTGTAATTTGTAAGTAATGTTCGGAATTCGAGGGTACCTCCAAAAATATAGGGGGCAACATATTTACTTACCGCAACTCATTATACTGTTATAACTATCGTTAGCTTTAGCAACTAGCTGCTATTGGCAAGTAGCTCAGTAAGCCATGGAGCTAAGTGGCTCTCCTAGTTCAGCTGCCGAGTGAAAAAGGATGGACACCAGACTGCGACTGAACACAGCCTCTGAGACCAACAGATACCAGTTTGAAGACTGGGGCGACAGTACAGAGGTGATTTACATTCCACCAGGACCATGACTCTCAGCTGGAATTACGTGGCCTATCAGACTATCCCAGATGTAGTACAAAGTTGTATTTTGAGATAAGACGGTGGGGCTAGCTGGTTAATATGCCCACTTAAGTGTACCTCTCTACCATGGATGTAAACATAAACAGCACTGGAGGTGGGGGCTTGTTCGTTTCTATTAAAGCTGCTCAAAAGCGTATGAAACCAAAAAAGTTCAAATTATGATTTCATGTCAATGGGTTTCTGACATAGCCACCCTTTTAAAGTTGCTCATCAAGCAAGTCATTTTGGAAGAGCGTGCATCAAGTGATGATGCAACAACATGGGTTTGGAATGGGCGTCAAAATCCAGTGCCTGGTGCTTTACTTAACACAGTACATAAACATGTTTGACATAATCTCAACATTGTGTTTTTCTCCCACTCTGTTGAGTTTTTGAATTTTTTAAAGTTTAATTCTGGTCACATATTGCAAATCGCTCCTTTAAAATGAATGAAAAAATCTAAATATACACTGGAGCATAAATTTGAGGCGCAAGCTGGTAAGGGATTGACCTTGGACCACTGTGGCCTCTAGTAGCATTGTCACAGTTGCCAGGTTTGCAATATTTCTGCATTTTTCTCCTCATAAGTTTTGGGTTCAGTTTTTGGGGCTGCTGTCACACTTTCGCACATTTATCAGGGGGTTTCAGTCGTTGCAGAAACTGTACACATTTCCTGAAAAGAATACAATTTTGACACTACAGATAAATATCTGGCAACCTAAGCAGAGAGCCAACTATCTTGCTGTACTGGCACAGCACTATAGAACTGGTGCTAGCTGCACGTTAGGGCTGAATAAAGTTAGTTTTAGACAAAAGTTTTATAAAAGAGTTAAGACAGACAGGACATGTGTGAGAGACAGACAGAGGGATGTTGTGAGTATGAAAATATGTTAAATACATTTTCCAAACAAACACAAGCCGACAGTCTTTTTGTTCTAAAAATAAACGTTGATATAAAAATACACGTTTATACAGAAGACTACAACAAGCACTTTCAAATAAATGGTGATTTATTAATGCTGACACGCTTTCATCACATTGTCAGATTGGATTTAAGGAACAATGGTGTGTTTGTAGGACAGTGCATGATGCTACAGGATGCTGAGCAATGTAAAACCAGAGTTTCACGGCGCTGTGGTAACACGATCCCACACAATCACAAAATGAATGTTCCCTGTCCTCTTTTCCCTGTGACTCACACATCCATATTTCATACGTGTGCTGCAGGTGTAGCCAGTATGAAGACAGATTCTGTGACACATCCGCCCCGTGAAGGATCTGCATAAATTACATGGTCAATGTGGCCAGATGCTGGAGTCCTCCAATTAACCTGCACCTGGAGTAAACAGTCACAGAAAACCCTCAAATTCACTGAATTCTGCAGGTGAGAATGATATTGTTTATGATCATTCATCCTGTAAATTTAGGGGTTACTTTCATTTTGAATATGTTAATACAATGGCATCGTTCCTATTTTTCCTTTGCTTTTAAATGATCATAAATACGTCTTTTTCTTCTGAAACTCAGTATCTTTTTTTCATTTTAACCCTACAGTACAACTATAAGGGAGATGCTGTGTGTTTTAAGGGGAATTATAGCGCTTGTTTTATTGACATAATGCTAAAACACAGTTCCAGGAAGTGTGCTCCTTGTCCACTACAACACAACTGCAATGATCGGTCATTTAAACACCCTATTAACATAATATGATGCATGGACGGGTACCAATTGCAGTATGCAACCAACGGTGACAGTATGCTGCACTCTCCAGCAGCTTGGGGTCCATCAGGCAGGTCAGCTGAGAATAATCTACTTCAGTGAACTCACACCTGAATCAAATTGCTGTAATGATACCAAATCAGTTACTGTTCAGGCCACAACTGAGTTTCCTCATTGTGCTTCCAGAAAGAAACTTTGCTTCACTGAAGTTTTACGGTGGGATGAGCTGGTCTGCTGGCCTTTTTCATTATTATGTGTGTATCCTTTATGGCTGCAGATATTGTTGAACTCTGACCAGAAGTGTGTGAATGCAGCCACTGGCTGAGGCTGCTTATACAGTGATGGGTTGAAGATGGTAGACAAATCAATAAGGAGTGTTTCTAAATGTAACTTTATGTAACAACAAGCCTTTATCATATTGAGATAAAACTGTAAACTTTTGTTTGATCAAAAATCAGACTTCAAATTTCAGTGCAAAGATCTAAGTTGATACAGTGAACTTGTCAGCACAAATCTGCCTTTTGGCACATTCAGCAGACTGGAAAGATATCAGCATTAATTTGCAGCCACGTCTGTGTTGTAGTAGAGGCTCGATGATGTTGCACTCGTTTCAGGGGCACCACCTACAAAGAGGAAAGATCAAATCAAATCAATAATTTATTACGTTATCAGTCAAATATCCAAAAGCGTGACTTCTCGATTACATTGATCTCCGTTCTCCGCTCCACACAACGGAATACGCAGAACAACGACTGGGTGTAAATGTAAATATCTTATTTACTTATAAAACACTAATTCAATGACTAAAATGAAATGATTATCAGACATGAATATTAACTGTATACAAGTGGAGGAAGATGCAGAATTTGGAGGTTGACTGTTAATAACATTATCATTATTATGTTATGTTCAACCCAGTCATTGCAGTTTCAGAAGATGGTTCGTTACTACTTTGTGCTGCAAAAGCTGAGCCGGAGTTGAGAGCTCGGTTGGGAACCACAGCACTTTATGACTGACTCTGGGTGGTGTTGTTCTTGGGGCGACGTACAGTTTGGTCGGAGGGTTCTTCCGGGTCTCTCCTCTGCGGCTGTTCGGTGTTGGGAATGTGCCAGCAGGCTTATCCACTCCAGCGGAGGTGTGGATCTATCTCTCATCGGGTTGATGGCAAAAATATCACTCCAGTGTTATTGACTTTGGCGGACAACTTAGAAGACCCCATCCACAAATTTCCTTTTGGTACGAGTAAACACACCAGGCCTCTATTGTGAATCGGTTTGAGGTGTTCAGCTCGTCCTTCCTTGGGAGTGGGCAAACTCACCAGTCTGTTTGCTGCTGATCACACGGACAAAGAAAGAAACCTTATGGAGGAAAACTCTGTGGTCCCATGAAACTAAAACTAACTTGTTTTGCCAAAATGAGCTGCAATTTGTCCCCACTTTAAGGATAAATTTTATCAGATCGTAAAATCTGTGCGTCTGTACAACAGAACGCACCACAGAAATACACCCAGCTAAAATATTAATAATGAGCAGCAGATATGACTGAGTGATTGGACTGATATCTGCTCTTGTAGTGTCCATCCGTGTGTATTCTACAGGGAAAGAATTGAAGATCATCTCCCCCCCTCCCGTCTCTGTGTCCAATCTCAGCTTGTCCGTCATCAAAGGAATGATCTGTTTCGATCACTGAGATAGCCCAGCTTGTTAATTTTCCTGCATTCTCAGCATGTTTTTCCATACGGGAGAGATGAGCTGGGCCGTCTGATGACAATAGAGAATGAAAGGCAGGGAAGCTCCGTCTGGCTCTGCAGGCAATGAGCTACTGGAGCCCTGCAGAGTTCAATCAATAGCATGTGTACAGCAATCTGTTCACAGTGTTTGTGCCCAAATACTGCTGCTCTCACACTACACTCTGCCTTGTTTTGTAATGTATCAGATGTCACGGGAGCTTTCTTTCTGACTTTTGAGTCTTTCCAAACAAAAATGTTGATGTTTGACAAGATTACCTGAGTCTGTGCACACACCTGAGTTTATACAT